>NC_089877.1:53235000-53395000 GCF_040182565.1 Anser cygnoides | reverse complement strand
AAAAAAATATATATATATATATATTTCCTGAATTGCTCTGTTTTGGTGTTAGCTTTTGCTTGTTATTGGGGCTAGACAGACCTTGGGATGTGAGGGGAAATAAAAGTAGATTTTTGTTGTAGAAAAATCCAGGGGCTTACCTGATCTTTGCTATGAGATTAGATTTACTTCTGGAATGCTTAAAATTGGCCCTGATAAAACGACTCTAACTGCCATAACCTGTCCTCTAAATAGGCTTTTGTTTCAGCCTGCATGTCCTGCTGGTGGTAGCCCTTGCACCAGGTTTGCTATGTGGAGATACCCTGTAAGCAAGATATTAGCAGATGCCCTCCATCAGTTTCATTCTGATGCCAGAATGACTGAAAGACTTTCAAAATAAATCAAAATCAAGTGGCAACCAAGGCCAAAAGCCACTTCTAGTATGGGTCACCAATTTCCTCTGTGTTCCTGTATCTTGTGGAGAAACAGAAACCCTGAAAATCAGGTCTCCCACTTCTTGCATACAGTCTTATTAATTTTAAATAGAACATACGTATCATATATTATATGCTTTCTTTGCTACAATGGATTTTTTTTTTTTTAATACAAAGGAAAAGGTGCCATTTTGAATACATTTTTAGAAGAAGAATGTGTCCCTTTCTGGGCTGTGGTGTGCTCATCCCCTTTTGTTTGCACAGCCATGCGCCAAAAGCATAAATGCAAGTCTCACATGAGGTGAAGAAGTTATGGTGTGAAGTTGTGAGAATATGGCCTTTATCTGCATTCTGGGAATGGTTTTGTTCTGAACTCTGTGCTACATGTTGAGGAAGGACTAAAAAGCCTGGACACCCAGACAAAAAGAGGGCCATTTAGCCTTTTCACTGAAGTCTAGGATCCTTGCTGAGGGATTATTTTACTCAGGCCTCTATTTTGGCTAAGGGGGTCTGGTTTTTACTCAAAGCCAGGCAACAGATGTCAGGCCTCAGAATTGCTCACAAAATGATGACCTTGCTGGGTCAAGGCCTATACAACCTGCTTCGCCTCAAGCTGTGTCAAACACAAGCAGTAGAAAGACTTTCCCCTGGCAGGCCTGTCTCAGCAACCAGCTATCCCCAATTTTCCCTGTAGATTGAATTCCTTGTGAAATTCTACAGCTCTGAGAAAAAAAAAATCCAGTTAACTTAGCTTTTTCTCTTTACTTAAGTAATGAACAAGGTAGTGGGTTTTTAGGATTTAGAGGTCTAACACATTACTATGCTATTTTGTAGTAACAATTTATATTGTCAGGAAAGTTTGCGGTTTCCATGTGTGACTAAAATATATTAGCACAGAGAGTGTCAAATATAGACATGATGTGCTTGAAAAAATGAGTGTGAAAAAGGAGGCAATATATGAATTGCAATCCATGGTAAACTCACATTGTGCATGGGATGTAAATATCTTCCATGTGATGGTCTTTAGAGGGGAAAGAACATCTACTGTGATTAAGAACAGCAAATTATATTTGCTATAGTTATTGTCTTATTGGGAAATATTCACAGTCAAGGGTTTAAAAATGTAATAAAAAGTGGATCAATATGTGTTTGAGGATTTCATCAATTGCATATTAACAGCACTAGTCCTTCTGACCTCTTTTCTTTGAGCTATTCCCTTGATCAGAGCAAAAATGATCTAATAAATTATGGGTTTATTCATCCATGTGCTGAATTCTGTTTCATGTTTATTTTTTCTTGCATACAAAATTGAAAAACAATGCGTGATTCCTGAATATGGTTCTGTAGGATTCTTATAATAACAGATGAGTTATTAACTGTAACTGTATTTCTTACAAGAAAAGATTGCAGCCAAATTTCTGTAGAATAAAAATCAGATAATTTAAATTATATCAAAAGATATTTAATACCTCAGCTAATACCAGTACGGATTGGCAAATCAATGATGGCTAACAGTTTTCTCAATGAATTTACCTGTTTTGTGCAGGCAAAAGTTCTGCAAGTCAGACATACAGTTTTGGAAAAGTTTTTATTTATTTATTTCTTCCCTTTGTACATTTGTTGCATAAAGGTCACTGCATATGTTAGTTATATTGCAAATCTAATCTGCATTATGTGTTTGTGCTGAGCTGCATGTGTCCCTTACTCTTGGTTCTGTATACTAAGTGTAGTAAAGCCAAGCATTTATACTTCTGAATATCATCCAGGCTGAAGTATGATAAAGTATTCAAAAGGTCTAGCACTGAATGATTTTCTAGATAAATAATGGAAATTTGTAACTTCTAGTGCTAGACATATCCTGATTTTGTCTATATTTAACTTTCAGGTTTATTTTCAGTGCTACTGTCTAATGGTCCTGAGAAAGACCTAACAAACTTCTTTCTTTCCTCATATCATAGTATACCTTTTGAAGGGGTACTGTGTATAAATTGAGGAAATATTCCCAGTCTCTCAGTTCAGCTGATATGCTGATGCATCTATTGCATAGTAGATAGCAGTTAAATAAGAATGTTAAAGGTAATACAAAACCCATTTAAAGTTAAAGGTAATACAAAACCCATACTTTAGGATATAAAAAATACTTCCCCCCTCCCCCCCCCCCCCCAAATGTATTGAATAGGCATAAAAATAAGCCATATCTTTATTTATACTGACATTTCTTGACAGTCTGCAGTGCAAACCCTAATCTATATTAGAAATAATCACCTCTCTATCATGAAAATTTTTAGCTGAAGGTCAGACTCTTATGTCTGTGCTTTGTTTTAATATCATTTTATTCAACAAATAACACTATTGATTTCATGAGGATGGTTCTACTAGAGAGAGCAGAACTTCACCACAGTAAGCAGAGGAAAGGTAAAAAGGTATTCCATTTAAAATCACAACAGAGAGCCAAGATGAAAGCCAGTGCAGAACCTTGTGACTGAGAACAGCATGATGCTATTTGCCTTGACTTGTCCATTCCTGGGGAATATTACAAATACATCCTCGTACTGAAGTAATGTGAAATGCTCAGATAGATATACTTTATTCACAGGAACTGAAATGCTGGTCTTGGGGTTTTGCATGTAAGAGCTTTGTCATTGAAACTGAGGCTTTGGAGCACTGGAGTTTTAATGTTTGTTTGATGCAAAGATACAAGCAAAGATGTCTCAATCAAGTAAAAATTATCACCAAATTACTTTAGTTGCATCTTCCTTGAGTCAGAATTCAGTGCTTCAGAGTGGATCTAACATAGTCTTTTACATAATATCTCAAATGATTTATTAGAAGCAAGCTGGTCTTTTTTGGTAGCATTCAGTAGATCAGTGTTGCATCAACTGAGAGCATATTTAGTTTCATATATTTTGCTTTCAAAAAAAAAAAAACAACAGAAAAACACAATGAAACAAAACAAAACAAAAAAAAACCTTTGTAAATGGTAGTTCCTAGATCGAGACTGATTAGAAGTATTCTTGGTGCTTAATGATATACAGTGAATAGAAAGACTCAGGATACAGCTATAAAGATGTCAGTCATGTAGACACATGCATGATTATATAATAGGGGTTGTGGTTTTACATCTACTAACCTCAGAAACTCTGATATCCAACAGATTGATTTTGTGCAATTCCTGATTAACTCTTCTTTAAATTAGGTTATCTTTCCTTAGCCAGGCTTTCAGCTGAGTGGCAGATTCTTCCACACCTGACAGTACTGAACACTTTTAGAGTCACACTCCCAGTTTTCTCCATACATATCCATATTGCTCACTTAATTTCCCATTGAACTGCACAGAAGCTATTCACGTTAAGACTAATGTCTACTTCAAGGAAAAGGATAACTGTTTTTCAGCTTCCCTTTCTGATAGGTTTTTGGTCATACAGAATATATCAAGCATGTACTTGCTTCCAGAGGCAGAGCAGAAGCTTGTGTGTGAACACTGCAAGTTGTCCCTGTCCTCTATTTCTGTGTCCTCCATACTCACACTTTTTATTACCTACTGACCAACAGCAACTCATTATATCTTCGGTCTGAAATGAGCTAGAGATTTACTTAATATGAAAATATGTAGGATGCTGGTGGAAGTTTACACTGTGTAGCGAGAATAATATGGACTTTGGGGTCCATTTTAAATCATGATTGCCATAGCCTGTAGTAAATGAAGTGCTTGACTCTGCAAGGATAGCTCTGAATAGTACTTGTCTATGAACATAGTATGAATTGAATGTGAGCAGAGACTGAAGGAAGCACTTCTCTCAAGATGAGCTTTGATCCAGGATCCTAGGAATTCACCAAAATATATGTGTGTATATATATATAATTTTTTTTTTCCTTGGGTTAATGACTGGCCCCTTACTAAGTGGTAGAAGTGAAACCTGCCATTTCTCCACCATTATTGTGAGTAGCCATCTCTGGGGACAGTTTCTGATTCAATATTGATATGGATTTGTACAAATACACACATGGAACTAAAATAATTACCCATTAGAGTATGTAAAAAGCTATATGGTTGCTCTTGCTTTCAGTAAGCAAGACAACTGATACAAAGCTCTCACTTTTACTCAAGCTGATCCCAAAGCCAATACATTTATGGACAAAATAGGCAAGTCAGAGAAAGGTTAGAAATGAGAAGGTGCTATTGACTCCTTTCTGCCTCCAGGGAACATGGGAATGGAGAGAACAGTGCTCTGTGTCAGCTGGGACCTTACAGAGAAACAGGGCCCTGAATACAGATGCCCTAACTTCCTGTGCCACTAAAAAAGTCAACCTTCCCTCACAATAGGCCAAACTGTACCTCAGTTATATCCATTCAAGCCCTGGGAGCTAGGAGGTGGATTTGGCCCCATGTCCGTATCTGTGCCTTCCTTCAAAAGCCACCAGCACTGTGAGGAAGTTAGTCATCTACGGATGCCAAAATTTGCTGCCCTGGGAATGAACATCTCCACACAGGAGCAGATAAAAATGAAAACAACTTAAAAAAATTCAATTAGATTAACAGAGACAAGTGAGTGCTTGCCCAGCCGTTCCTGAGCAACAATTTATTCCTCGGGTGGTGTGAGAGACTCAAGCCAGCGGTCAGCAAGCTGACAAATCTGTCAGCTTTGCTGGGTGGCTGTCAGTCAAACCAGGTGCCTGCTGTGTGTTGTGGCGCTCCTTGTATTAACACCCTGCTGGGATAATTCTTTTTTATCCTTTTTTTTTTTTTTTTTCCACCAAGAGGGTCTGCCACTACACTGCTGTTTTTCATCTTGTTAATTGAGTCATTTATTTTGTTAAAAGGTGAAACTTTATCAGGGTTTATGTGCCAAGTGTGAGAAGGCATATTTAATGATACATCAAATGTTAGAAGCATGCAGGTGCCTCTGTGTATGCTCTTTAAAATGCTGAGAGGAGAGGTAGTTCTTGTAAATTAAAATCACCTGATATTAACTAAAAATAGGCATTTTGTTCCCAGGCAACAATGCAAATACACTGCACATATGTGTGTATGTGTTTGTTACTAAATAAAGTACCTAGATATTTATATTTAATTTTCAATCAGTATATTCATCCATATTTGAAAGCAGATAACTGGAGGGATAAACAATACAAGAGCAGAATTCAAAATTATGCAAAAAAGTCAATAATTTCTTGGGTGGCAGCTAAAAATAATGTTTAAAAAAACTTTGAAGCTTCTCTAAAGATTTCCATGTCACTGATTACCATCACTCTTCCTGGGGTAATTCATTCATTTTCATTTTCTGGGTATTTCTTAGGCAGCTAAGATGTTTCATTTAGTACCCTTATTAAAAAGGCCACTTAATTGGTAGTTATATTCTGGGCAAGACTACTACTTCTCAAATTGATGAGAATCTTTCCACTGACATCAATGGCCACTGAGTCATACCTCCAGGTCTGCTTTTACAAGGGAATGAGGCTGGAATCTTCTAAGCTTTACTGTGAACAAACAGGATTTGGGCCCCTATCCTTCACAAACATCCAAGAAATCGATGTGAGTTCATCATCAGGCAGACAGATCCTCAAAGGTACAAATTTACAGGAAATGTCCAAGCAGAGGGATACCTGAGAAATGAGGAAAGCTAGTTGGTGTAACCATCAGTTTCTACATAGCAGTCAGATAGTTAGCTGCTATTAGTGAAAAATAAAGTCTGTCTTCTTGACTTTTACCTCTTGGCAAACCTAGAAGAGACTGACAACACCAGCAGACTGTGCCTTTCTCTTCAATAGAGTTGTGTCATTTGCAAAACAAAGTGTTGATTCAGTATATATATATATTTTAACAGCCCAAATTACTTAATCACATTAGCAAGCAAAAATTGCAGAAAGTCTGTCTTTGGTAACCATGTTCCCTTTTCCTGGAATCCACTGCTGAGTGCTGCCTTCCCATTTGGGGTTAGCCACCCCTCCCCCAGTTCCTGTCCCCCTCATGATTGCCAAGCTCTCATTAGTTTAGGAGGACTAATACCATCTGTGTCTGAAAGACATACTCCTACATGGTTTATTTAGTTAGCAGCTACCAAATTCACCCTGCCTTCCAAGGCTGGGAGTAGGTGAGTGAATCTGAGATCAGGCTATTAAGATCAGGTCAGTGTTTCTGAACCCAACTAAATGTGTGGGTAGGTTGTGTAAGAGGTGCCTCACTTTGATTTCAGCATTAGTCACTGTGCTCATTTATTGCTTGAAAATGTTCTAGTCCAGGTGAGTAGTTCTCATTCAAGCTGCAGAATTAGTTTAAAAAGATGTACCAGAACACTTTCCACCTCTCTGACCTAATATCCTTGTTCTTTCCTCACTTCATCCATCAGATTCCAGAAAATGTATGATCATTTAGATAAATCTTAGGTTCTGTTGTAATAGCCAACAAGCATATTCACTATGAAAAAACAAAACAAAACAAAACAACAACAACAAAACAACACTGTGCTATCTGCTTATATTTCTCCAAAATAGTTGAACTGCAGTTCAACTTTTGAATGGCAACTTCATTCTCAATAAACCCACTCTTGTGTGGGTTCACAGTCCTAGCTCCTATGTGAGTGACAAAAATAAATGTTCACTGTTTTTTAGTTCATTTTAGACCCAAACAAGCTCCAGAAGAATAAGCCAAAGTCTAGGAATGGATATTACAGCACCAGGGTTTATAAAAGGTGATAATCTCAAGGACAGCCAGTCAATCGGTGAGTTTGTTGTCCTGTTTCCTACTTTTAGTAGGAAAGTCTCAAATACTGGGCCAGTGTTGTTTTAACTTCAAGCCGCCCATGTGTTTTTTCCCTGTGGCTGATGTGGTGACAGATATCTGGTGCTCTGATCACCACTCCGCCTCCTGGAGAGGGCATGGCTCCAGCCCTACCCATTTTCCTTCATTTGAAGATCTCCCATCAGGTCTCACTGTTGCAAGAGAATAACTTCAGGATACATTTGCTGCTGCTGTGCCTGTTGCCTCTTTCCTCCTGATCACTGGCTTGACAGAGCAGTTTACTTTTTGTCATTACGAACATATTTAAATAAAAATAGTACTATCTTGCACAAAGAAGACACAAAAAGTTTTCTGTTGTCTCATGATGATCAGTATTATTCTTTTGTCTGGATATATTAATGAAACAGTTTTGCCTGCTCCTTACCAATGTTGCTGTTGTTGCATCAGGTGATTATTGTGCTGTATGAACAGAGAACAAAATGATGATTCCTTCCCTCCAAAATTTACAATCTACAGATAAGACACAGGACATAGGAACAGTAGGAATACCAATACCAATGCTGATTGGTAAACAGGAGTCTAGGAGAAGTTCACCTCCCTCCATGCATTGTGTTAAACTGGTTATAGAGGATGTTGAAGGGAAATATAGAAAAGATAAGGTAAGCCTGCATTGATGGATAAAGAAAAACAGCTCGTTGAGGTGAGAAAATGCAATGAGACAACCTATATCATTTAGTCTGATGAGCACTACATAGCTCATCCTAGGTAAGTAAGTAGGTAGATATATATATATATATATATATATTTGCGTGTGTGTGTGTGTGTGCTAAATCTCTGTCTTTAGCTATCAGGAGTAATCTGTACTTATGTTTCTTTACAGTTCTGTGTGAAAAGGGCCAGAAGGTAGACCCGGGGAACTATAGGCCTGTTAGTTTGACCTCAGTGCCAGGCAAGCTTATGGAGCATACTACCTTGAGTGTCATCACGCGGCACTTACAGGGCAACCAGGCGATCAGGCCCAGTCAGCATGGGTTTATGAAAGGCAGGTCCTGCTTGACAAACCTGATCACCTTCTATGACAAAGTGACATGCTTAGTGGATGAGGGAAAGGCTGTGGATGTGGTCTACCTTGATTTCAGTAAGGCTTTTGACACCGTTTCCCACAACATTCTCCTCAAGAAACTGGCTGCTTGGGGCTTGGACTAGTGTACGCTTCGCTGGGTTAAAAACTGGCTGGATAGCCGGGCCCAAAGAGTTGTGGTGAATGGAGTCAAATCTGGTTGGAGGCTGGTCACTAGTGGAGTCCCCCAGGGCTCAGTATTGGGGCCAGTCCTCTTTAATATCTTTATCGATGATCTGGATGAGGGGTTCGAGTGCACCCTCAGTAAGTTTGCAGATGACACCAAGTTAGGTGCATGTGTCGATCTGCTCAAGGGTAGGAAGGCTCTGCAGGAGGATCTGGATAGGCTGGACCAATGGGCTGAGGTCAACTACATGAAGTTCAACAAGGCCAAGTGCCGGCTCCTGCAGCTTTGGCACAACAACCCCAAGCAGAGCTACAGGCTGGGAGATGAGTGGTTGGAAAGCTGCCTGGCAGAGAAGGGCCTGGGAGTATTGGTTGATAGTCGGCTGAATATGAGCCAGCAGTGTGCCCAGGTGGCCAAGAAGGCCAACAGCATCCTGGCCTGTATAAGAAGCAGTGTGGCCAGCAGGTCTTAGGAGGTGATTGTCCCCCTGTACTCAGCTCTGGTGAGGCAGCACCTAGAGTACTGTGTTCAGTTTTGGGCCCCTCACTACAAGAAGGACATCGAGGTGCTCGAGCGAGTCCAGAGAAGGGCATCGAAGCTGGTGAGGGGTCTGGAGAACAAGTCTTATGAGGAGTGGCTGAGGGAGCTGGAATTGTTCATCCTGGAGAAGAGGAGGCTCAGGGGCGACCTTATCGCTCTCTACAGTTACCTTAAAGGAGGCTGTAGAGATGTGGGGGTTGGTCTGTTCTCCCACGTGCCTGGTGACAGGACGAGGGGGAATGGGCTAAAGTTGCGCCAGGGGAGGTTTAGGTTGGATATTAGGAAAAACTTCTTTACCGAAAGGGTTGTTAGGCATTGGAATGGGCTGCCCAGGGAAGTGGTTGAGTCACCATCCCTGGAGGTCTTTAAAAGACATTTAGATGTTGAGCTTAGTGATATGGTTTAGTGAAGGACTTGTCAGTGTTAGGTCAGAGGTTGGACTAGGTGATCTTGGAGGTCTCTTCCAACCTAGACGATTCTGTGATTCTGTGAAAAGAAAGGTTATTGCAAACGTTAATTTTTACAGCACTGAGGTATTAGGTAAATTTGAATTTTATTTACAGCTGAAGAAGCCAAATTGCAGAAAAGGTGTGCACGAGGTCCGTGACAGGGGCTGGACCTCGTTCCCACAGGCTTACATTTTCCATGATTTCTCCCTGCTTACCAGTTACCTGTGACTGTATTTTGTAGTAGACAAAAATACAACATAACCACTTTATTTTTCTGTACCAGTATGGCTTAGATAGTATTTCCTATGCAGTCCCAGCACCCTTTCCTTCATTCATTATTCTTTTATATGCAGCACCTGGGAGACAGTTTCTCCCCCACCATTGTTTTTCCAGAAGTCCACCTGTCCCTCCCAACAAATCCTGGGATGTTCAAAGAGAGACCTTAGTCAAACAGAGGTTATTGGGCTCAGCATAAACATGAACAGCTGTAGAAGAGATCACAGTATACAATCTAATGCTTCTAGAAAACAAGTTCTGAAAATCTCTTAAAACCTGTTGTTATTTCTTATGCACAGAGCAGAAACTCTTAGTCAAAGATAAGAGTCAGAAAAAAAATCACGATCATCTCTAATTTTCAGAAATTAATGTGACAGAGCATGGTAAGAGTTTGGATAAGAGTTTCTATCTTGCAAAACTTTATAACGCACATGCAAAAAAAAACCTTTTGGTTTTGCTTTCATTGAAATTATTTAGCATTTTTTTCCAGGTGCCTCAATGTTGTATTGTTGTATTGGTTTCTTGTAATTGTAAAGCAGTTGGCAAATGAAAGCAAGGTGTCAGCTGGTTATTCCACTGGGAATCTGATTTTTTAAATAGAAATCCTTTGTCATATTTACTGTATTTGGGAATTTCCAAATGAATACGACAGGACAAAATTGGATTCAAATCTGTAGTTCATCAAATGGTGACCAGCAGAGATGGTGCTGATTCACACCCCAGATCCTTTCTCACAACCTTTTGCCTGTGATTAATTCCCTGCTAAGGTTAGGTTGATTTCTTTTCTTCCATCCTGTCTGTATCAAGCTTACCACAGCTTACACACTGTAATAAGATAAAACCAGCTTAGGTAAGTAAAGCCATAATCTGACAAAAAGCTGGGCCTGGAGGCCTTTTTTTTAAGATTTGGGTCATGATCATGGTCCCACTTACTACCGGCCCATCAGGCAAAAACTAATGATTGTAAAATTGCCATTAGTTACCAGGGTGGCCCCAGGCCGTAAGATCTCAGCTAATTTTGAACTCTGCTGATAGCTTCCTAGGCTTTGTGTCTGAAGATCAGCAGTTAGCTTTCTGTTAAGGCAAACTTCACACTACAACCACTGACGGCATAATATTAAATTATCCATGTCATCCAATATGTAAAGCTTTGGTGATAATGAAGCCTGGAGTTCAACGGGAAAGACTTGCACTAAGAAAGTGAAAAAGTGCTTGTCCATTGTAGCTACCTCAATTGCACTGTTGACTAGTTATGAAGAAATGAACTTAATTTTCACTGTGGAGCCTTTTAAACATACTCTTTATATTTGCCCATAGAGATGAGGGAACATATATCAAAACTCAGTGCTACCCAGGATCTACTTGCTGATGCTTAGTTGCTCTACTTTGCGAGTAGAAAAAAGCAAGACTAATGCTAATACCTCCATACAGTCACAAATGTAGCTACTGTCTGAAAATGGAAAAGCCAGGCAGAACACACTGAAGTCAATGTATAGGCATTTATTTCATGGGCTTAGGATCATATATTATGGTGACATGGTTATGGTGACATATTATGGTTTTCTAGTTGTTAGCAATTACAAGGAATTAGGGACATTATAATTGCAAATTTTACTTTAACTTAGCTATTCATGTGTGGTCCCATCTTCTGTTTACCTCACTGTTATTAAATCCAGTAGTGTCTTTCAAATGGTCAGCATTTGTACATGTTTTCACATGCAGAAATGCTCTTCCAGGCTAGTCTGCATTGCTCAGAGCCATGCTACACAGAAAGACTCAGCTAATGTAAAATCGGCTAACTAGGTTAACCTCTGTGACCACAGCACCACTATGTCTAAATTGCAACCATTATCACAGACTTGCTGCAGGAGCATCACACATTTGTAATAGCTGCCATCTCCTTCTGTAGGTCTAGGAAGGAAACTGGGTGTCTCAGACACCACATTAGTATAACTGTAGGTAAACTGATCAATTTCCTTGACTAACGTTCCATTGTCCTTCCTCCTTTAATTATTTCTCCTTCCTCTCTTCATTCTTTTTCCTCTTCTCTGTATTATACTAATTCTTTCACATCATAGTAATTATCTAAGGATCCCCAAAGTTGTGTAAACAGACAATACCTATTTTTTTTTTTTTTCCCAAAAGGACACAACAGAGGAAAAATGCCCTCAGAAAGAGCTCCTGTTTTCTTTGCATTGTGTCATATTTCCCAACCTATACAGAGCCAACATATAAAGCATTCTGGTTCAGGATCAGGACTTGTTTCTCTTGATGATTATTTGCAAAATCCATTGATAAATAAAGTCCTTTGACTGAACACAGGTATTTGGCAAAGAATGAGTTGTGGATGCTCTACCATGGTTAATCAGCACCTTAACCAAAACTGTCTGTCAGGAAAGGCAATGTTAAAGCAACATTTGCAAAGATATGCCAGGATGGTTTCTACTGGACCTTTCTAAAAAATAAAGCAGAAATACAAAGGGGCTAAATATGCATGATAAGGGCTTTCTTATTTATTTTCTTCTTTAATAATTTTTGGTGGAAAAAAATCCCAATATTTTTGCTGGAAAAACATGATGAATGTTTAACTATTTTTTTTTTTCATAGCAATTTCTTGTGTCTCCCTGCCACAACCTTTTACCTTTATTCTTTTCTGTTCTTTTTTTTTTCTTTTTCACTTTTCAGTATTTTTTTTCCTGCTTATCACTTTTTTTTTCCTGTTTTTCTTTCTTGAGTCAAAGTAGGAAGCAAAGGACAAAGGGTAATCCTCAACCCCCTAAAATACTCGAACCAAACTAATGAAAATGAAACACTCCATTCATTTTTTTTCTATAGAAGAATGGGAGGAGAAAAAAAAAACACATTTTTTCCTCATAAAACTTTTTAAAGGCCATTTTTATTTTAAAAAAGTTTCTAACAAAACATTTATAACATCTCATATTTCTGTGTTTGCACACACAAGCTTAAACTGATGTATTTTAATGTTTCTGATCATCATTCCAGTTTTTGATGTAAAAGCACATTTTTGCTTGGGATTAAGCCATGATCTGCATAACTTCTCAGTTTCCATAAACCTACTTTGGCAGAGCACTGTTTTGTCAGAACACTAAACGTTCCTCCTGAAGTCACTAGTATTCTTTCCTCTTTCCCTCCTGCTGTGGTAGAATCAGGTTCTTTAAAATGATTTTGGAAATGCATTTAACACATTACAGCTTCTTCATTTGCTCACACTGTAACGGAGTTTCCCATGGTTTATATTAATTTTGCAAAAGATTTTAAGTCAACTTTAAGCTAGAAATAGTACACAAATTCCCATGACTGTGATGAGGTTGTATTGACATCTTAATGTCCCATGGTGTTTATCTAAAATAGAACAAAGGGGTGAAACCCCAAAGTACTGCCCTACGTTCCCTGTGCCATAATGTTCCTTGTGTTCTCCTCCCTGCACTGGTGAACACAGATAAAACAAACATAACTTCCCATCTTGATGCAAGCACAAATGCAAAATCAGTTTCGTTGATCTGCTCACATGCACAACTGACATTTGATTAAATATAATCTTCTTTGAAGAGAATTTAAACAGTTTCCAAAAGCTCCACTAATATCTCATGAACACTACGTCAGACATTGGCTTGTTTGACTTATTGGTCTTTTATGCACTAACTTTGATCCTGTTTTGAAAACCAGTACTCATATCAATATATCTTCACAGTTAACAAATAATAGATTAGATTAAATACCATGATATTAATATATTAGGCTTATAAATTAGGTTTACAAGATGATGCTTATCATTTATTTGTGAGCCCAGTGCTATTCCTGAAGATAAGCTCTACATACACACAAAAAAAGCTTTTTTTTTTTTTCTCTTTTTTTTTTCCTCTCTTTTTTTTTTTCTTTTTGAAAGACTTAAGTATTTCTGGAGTATTTTAATGAATTTTACATCCTGGAATTTTCCTGGAATGTTGTTGTTTACAAAAGCTGGTTATGTCGAACTTTAAGTGAATTGCAAGTGGAAACATGTGAGCCATTCAAAGAGAGAAAGAAACATAGATGCAGTTTAAGTATTACAGATTTTTTTTTTTAAGTTAGCATTTTGCATTTAATAATTTCACTTAACTATGCACCTGCATTGTGTGCACACACACAGTATATATGTTAACAACAGATAGATAAGGAAGGGGAGTTATACATGGTATAAATATTGTATATCTTTGTTTAGAAGCTACTCTCATTTAGTAGCTGCACCTTAACCATGCACCTTTACTATGCAAGCCGCAGGGGAAAGTAATTAAATTTAATAGCTGCTGCCCTCGTTTTGAAGTCACCCTCAATATAAAGCTGCACAGGGAAGTAATTAAATTTAATAGAAGCTGCGGATTCTAAACAAAGATATACGGTATAAAGTCCATATAGTTCTTGGAAAAAGTTAATTTCCAGCAGTAGCAGGCCTGTCACTTGAAATATTCATGGTTTTGTAATTGTTTGAATCAAATCTCCAGCTACAAAGGAACTTTCTCTGTATCTGAAATGATGGATTGATGAAGGATCTGTGCATGTACTTGGATACCACCATAACAAGAATAACAACAACAACAATAATAAAGAATGAAGAACAAAATAAGATTATAAAAGAAGCCCCCCAAAAGTCACACGTTAATATTCCACTCTCATTTTCATCAATCACTGAAGCAATACCCCCTAGATCAGTGCATTAACTTGTTTATCTTTTACAACGAGAAAAAACTTCATAGCTTCATCATTCATTCCAGAGTGAGGGGAGAAAAAACAAAAGGCAGCCACCGAAATTTGCATGGTGCTCAATTATACATTAGTGAACATCACTTGGCAATCTGTTCATATCAATTTAATTGGATTTTAATACTGCCTCTGATCTTGTTTTCTAATTAACAGCAGTGCCTGGCAATAAAGCAGAACCATGCACCCAGCAACACCTTTGATCTCAACCATATGGAGCTCCTCCATGCTCTTGAAAAAAAAAAAATTTCCCTTGCTTCCAATGCAGGCCGAGAGATACTGGGGCCCCCAGATGGCCAAATACCACTCATCACTGCGACTTCATTGATTATTTTCTTCCCTGATTGATCCTGATTGAAAATAAATAAAACATGCATTTGGAACTGGATGCAAATTGGTGTCACAAGCTTTTAGTTATATTGATCTTTTTCTCTGCTCCTTCTTTAGATGACAAGTACTTAAGTAAATATTAATTGACTTTATGGTCTGTATTTAGGAGCATAGCTTTATCACAAGAACCATTTTTTTTGTGTTTAGTTACTGTCCTACCACAGTCACATTTTTAACCGGGATTGAATGAAGCTAACTGTTCTTTCTTTATCTTTCTGATGTTATCATTGTGGGCAAACTATTTAGTCATGATTTGAGCTCAGCAGTTTGATTTGTATCTGCATTTTGATGATTTGCTCTTGACAGTCTTCTCTCCCTCTCTCCCTCTCTCCCTGTCTCCGTGTCCCAGGACCCCTAGGTATAAAGCATTCAGACGAGAACTCCAGTCTTTGTTTGCTGTACAGGTCTGACTTCAAGTACAGTAGGCCTAAACAGAGCAAATGTTGGCATGTCATATTTCACATGGTCTCCAGCCAGAGCTTGCAACGGTTCTCTGACTTGAAACTGACTTGGTAGATTTCTTCCTTGGGTTCAAAAAGAGATATCCAAAATGTTTCACAATGTTAGCTTATACAGTGGAGTTTCATTAATTGAAAAAAAAAAAAAAGATTAAAAAAACCCAACAACTATAAAATATTTTATTTTTATTTGCAGGGGGTGGGCAGGAAGCTACTAGAGGGAAAACACTGCTGTCTCCTTGTAACTTAGGTATTACATAATGACAACACAAAGAACAATTTTGGTTTCTGGCTCTTGGATGAAGCATTTTTAGCTGTAAGAAGTCATGCTTCTCTTCTTTCTCCTTTCACTTTTTGTTCTGAATTTGCCATCTTATCCTGTGCTTTGATTTGTATACAGCCCACAAGCAAGGTCAGGTCACTCTTCTCCTCTTGAAGAAAAGACTTCCAGCAAACACCCTGGTGTGCTGCTGCAGGAGCTGGTGCTGCTGACTTTGCAGGTGACACCTTTCCCTCTGTGTTAACGGTAACCAGTGTAGTGTTAAGGACACTGGCTTCAGGGCAGTTGTTTTTCATCTGAGATGCAAATCAACACCCTGACCACTCGTGTTCATTACAGAACTAGCAGGCCTATACAGCTTTGCTTGTAAAACGTGTGGTAAATATACAGTATGAGTACATTATACCATACCATCTCCTCTGGTTTCAGCTAGATGCTTTCTTCTGCACAGCTCTGAGCTCTCATGCAATATTGTTTCTGTGGTAGTAAACCGCTGCTGAGCATTGACATATACTGGCAAAACTGCACTAAGCGATGCTTCTTCCTTCCCTGCTCTGAGATCCTAATTTGAAAATCCTCACTGACACAAAAAGCATATTAAATTAATTCAAAGAAAAATCAAGAGAATTATTTTTTCTGTGTCAGCTTCAAAACCTATCTAATATCTTTACTTTTAAATTTAACTATTTCATAAAAACAATTTGATCTAAATGTGTGTGTCCTCCAGTTTTGTGGAGATATGCTGACATGTATCAGCCCAAGGCGAGACCCAGTGACCCAGTAAACACAGTCATAGATGGGCAATGAATCTGTGAGGACTATGCTACCTTCCTTGCAGAGCCAGAACCTGACTTTTTCTGGTTTTGGATTGCATTTCATATGTGCTATTTTACACATTCACTGCCATTCAACCAGCTTTTGTACCTGAGAACTTCAGAGGGGAGAAAGAAGTCTGCCTGCTCTGGACACAACCTTCCTTTATAATAAGAATAAAAAGTAATTCAGAGCCCATATTCCAAGGTAGTACTGGAAAGTTCCTCTAGTCTGATTGTAGTGAGCAGATCTTCATGCAGTTAACAGGACTCTGCAGGTCAAGGTGTCTACCCTGCTGGATTGGTTGTAGACATAGTGTTTGTACACTTGTGCCAAACATGAGTTTAATTTGTATTTACCTTTTTCTTCATTTTCTTTCCAGAGTTTGAAGCTAAAAACTTACATTTTATCATGTAGGGTGAAAAATAAAGCACTGAAGGAAATAAGTGACTCAGAAAAAGACAGAAGTTGCATTTTTATTCTGCTTTCGATTTGCTGATAAATTAACACAGTGTTAGCTTCTATGGAGTGCAGTGACATATACTGATGAGGGAGTAGAGTCGATAAATGTGAGGGTTTCCTGTTGAACTCTGCAAGTAAACTGCTGCTGATTGGATGTGTTGCACCAAGATTACTGCTGTGGTCTTTTTGAGCACTGAGACTCATAGACATTGTCAACATTAATATGCTGAGACACCATTTTGATCTTTGTTGCTGATCTCCTTGCTCTGATAAGATGCTAGCTGCTGTCTTGTTTGCTTCCTGGACTGCTTGCTCCCAGTTTGGATGAAACTTTTCTTTCTTCTTCTTTTTCTTCCTTTCTTCCTCCCTCCCTCCTTCCCTTCCTTCCTTCCTATTGTGAAATTATATATTTTATATATTTGGCTCTTATTTTTTTGACTACACATTCTACTGTTTGCACTTTCCCTTGAGGGGTTAGAAATGTGTGCAAGTGCATCACACCACATACTTCATTAAAAAAAAAGGGTATAATAGCTCATATTCCCAGCATGAAGAATTTTTCTGATCATAGTTTCAGCTCCTACAGGACAAAAGAGGCTGTTCAGTAAGAAGAGATGAGAATAAAGGACATAAATGTCATGTAGGAACCTCTTCTCCCCTCTTTTTATTTTCTTAAAGAAAAACAGAAGCAAGGATGTGCATGCAAATGATTCTTTTCAAAGTTGAACTGCAGGAGATGTGGCTTCCTAGACATAAGAGGAGTAGGGCAAATGATGGCCAGGGGCTGCAGCTGCTCAGTACCACACCCTGATGCAGGGTTTGTGAGCAAGCTGCTCACGCCAAGGGGTCCCCTTGCTCTCCAGAAATGAAATATTTTCTTTGGACAAGAGATCAGCTGGACCTGCAAAGGGATTTCTCCAAGTGTGTAGGATATAATCAGGAGGTAATGTAAATAAGATTGTGGTTAGTCATACACTCATGGCTTTGGGAGGACACCATTATCAGATTGTTGGGGTTGTGACTGTTTGCTTATGGCTCATTATTCAGGTTTCCCAAGTCGATTTCCCCCCCTTCCAGTAAATGTGCATGTGCTTTCCAAACTACACTTGTTTGGAAATGTTGCTTATTGCTATGTGTACAGAATAAGTAATTTAGTTTCTCAATGTCTCCAGGTCAGTGTTCTTGCAAGTGTCAGATGCATTTTTAATGAGATTCCTATAAAATGAACATAGGCTTTTTTATTATATAACAGTAATTAGTAGGACGATCACAGCTGCATTGGATAACAGGAGGAAGTTACTCAGCTACCTTATTGACTTAAAACTTTTAGTGATGTTAATGTTAGCTATACTGGATATTAGACATGCCTAAGAGATATCTCCTTTCACACATGCTTTATCATATAGGCTGGCAAGGGTGAGTTGCCTATCCAGAATCTCCTAGCATTAGAAACTATCTAGTTCAGTCTTTTCCCACTCTTAAAATATACACATACAGGTTATTTGTATTCAGGCCGTAATGATGAATTTGCACAGCAACCATTGCTGACCATTACCTGCTATGTTTTGTCTTAGTTTTTTTTTTTTAAATACTGTTTCCCATGTTTACTCTAAATAACTGATCCTTAACGTATATAGTGTTTTGTGATGTTTCATTACAGTATACACATTTTATTTTGCCCTTTTCATTTTGGCAGGGGCAAATGTAATGATTTGCATATTATTATTTCACACATTCATTTAATTTACTCCATTGTTCAGGGGAGAAAATACTGAATGATGGGTGGTTTCTTCCCTGAAGTCTTTTTCCCCTCTTGAATTTAATCATCTAAAGGCTTCCCCAGCAGTGAAACTTAAACATACATGCAGATGATGTCCTGTGAATGTATCATTGCGAAATGGACTATATTCTCCATTAAGGACATGTCATCACACTTACGCCAGTCATAAAGAAGAGCAGCTCTGGCAGCTGGCATTAAGCATGTGGGTAACTCCCTGTGTCTGTGCCTTATTTTTCTGACCTTGGTTATGGCTAGTGGGTAATACTGAGTTTTCATGGTCCTATTGTTTTCTATTGGTAATTAGGGAAGACTCTTCTAGTATCTACAAAATTAAAAGAGAACCAGCATCTTCTGGAGTGTAAATGTTATGTTACTGCCCTATCTCCTCACCTTTAACTTATCTAATAGTGTGACCTTGCAGACAATGTAAAAGAGTTAATTGTTAAATGTTGTTGACTCTGCTACATTATAAAGGGTATGTGTATGGTGAGTTATAGCCTCACCTGATAAAAAGGCCTAGTTAATCATAGAATCATTAGGGTTGGAAAAGATCTCCAAGATCATCTAGTCCAACCACCACCCTACCACCAATGTCACCCACTACACCCTGTCCCCAAGCACAACGTACAATCTTTCCTTGAACAGGACAACGAAACAGTAAATATCTTTGGTGAAGCTTTGCTGCATTTACTGTCTCTTCAAGCCACTGTATGCTGGCTGTAATATTTCTGAGATGTTTTTTTTTTTCTCACTTTTCTGTGAAGGAAAATGCAACATGGGTGAGACTCAGAATCTCAAAACTTTCTCTCCAGGATTTGAACTGGGCTTCCTTATCTAGTATTTTGTATCTATTAGAAAATAGCAATGAGCCCTGAGTAGGTCTGGGATGGTGTGGGCAGCTACTGCCGAGATGGCTGAGTATGCTCCTTGTATGGCAAACAGGGAATGAACCACTTCCACCTGGCAGTGTCTTCTTCTTTCCAGGGCATGATGTTACTAGCCAGGCTATGTAATACAGGTGTGTAGGATGACACACATACCCTGGAGACAGGATTCATGCTCTTCTAAGAGTAGAATTAAGTCTCTTGGGTTTGTTTGGCTTTGTCTTATGATTTATTTTGTTTCTTCTCTTTGGCAATGCTACCTTTTGCCAATGGGGAAGAATCATCTTTCTACGACATTTCCTTCTTCCAGCCTGGAAACATATATTTGAGCACACAGCACTTCTCCTAACTGTCATGCTTTGTTGTCTTGTTCTGTTTTTACTCTCCTCTCATCCTCAAGGGAAACAAGAGACTCCAGCTATATCAGCAAATCCCTCGGACTTTTTAGGTGTTTCCTCAAGGGAATTATTTTCCAGCTTAATACAGTGAAATCCTGGACAGCCACTCTCAGTTTTCCCTCATGCTCAGTTTTCCCACAGCTAGGCATGCCCTTCTTCAGGTGGAAATGGTTACCTTGGTTTGCTCTTTCTCTCAGCTTTCGGAGTATATTTAAAAAGATTACCAATTCCGTCAGTATGAACTCTTGGATGTGAGAATGCACTAAGATAGAAGAGTAATAATTGTTTCTATTTCTTCCCTCCCTGCTCAGTGATGTGGCAGGCATCTTGACTTGCTTTGTCCTATTGCTTCTTTGCTGGTACCATTGTTCCTAGTGCCAGAGAAAGCCAATTATGACCCATTACGCTGATCAGGAAAAGCTAGATTTATGGCTGCCATACCAATACCATGACAGAAAGGGAGTATCTAGAATGTACCTGTTATATACATATATATTACATGTCTCTAGCATCTATTATTGTATATTTACTTAACTGTTAAGCCTTACAGCAGTACGTACGTTCTCCATGTAGAAAGCTACTGGACTAACACTGACTGCTGGTGAGTTAAGGTATAGTGAAAAGAAAGGGACTCTACCTATCCAATTCCTGTTTCCCCTGTTCTATAAAGAAAAAGTGAATATATCTTTATTTAAAATGGGGTTAGATAATATTATTTAGGTTGCTCTGCTTTCCAGTGAAAGCTGGGTCAAAAAAATGTTTGAGTGCTCAGATGTGCATCATTGAAAGGTGGGATATGAAAAAGCAAGAACAAAAAGCATCTGCTAAAATGATGTGTCTATAGGGAGTGAAAGTTTTTTTTTTTTTTTTAAATTGTATTACACTTTATAACACAGTGGCTGTGGTTATACTATAATTAGAATGTAATTACATTGTCTTTATAATTCTGGTTACTTGTAATTAGCATTAATGCATATAAGGAAATAAACTACATATCTGAATTGCTTATTAGTACCCTGTTAGGACTGGAACATATAAGCATACGTGGAAGTTTACTCACCAAATATTTTCATTGGCTGTCACTGAATGACTCATGAATGAGTGTTTGTAGGCAGCAACCCTTAGATTCTAACTAAAACTAACATGAAGTTAACTGCACTAACCACTTTGGAGGATTTACCTGTTGCAATTACCCTGAAGTTATGGAAGTTATGTTTTTTTTTTGTTGTTGTTGTTTTTTTTTTTTTTTTTTGTGGTAGGAATGTGAACATTTGATTCTGCCACAGGGTAAGCACTCCAGTTATATGGAAAATACAGTGGAATCCCAACCAGGTCATATTGTGACATAGAGTAGGGCAGACTTTTTTTTGGATATGCTTGTTTGTAACTTTAAGTTGGCGCAGTACTTTACAGTTCCAGGAGCTAATTATTTTTAAAATAGCTACTAGCAATAGCAAGAGCTAGGAGGTGTACACACAAGGCAAGACACAGCATTTTGACCCTCTCTGTAAGAAATGGTGGGCAGCAGGACCTTTTTTTTTTCCCTTGACATTCCTAAAAGAAATGTAATTAAATGAGCATATTTGTAATAAGATGTCTTGAACAGATAGCTGGAGTATTTAAAGGAGGGAAAAGAAAAGTTATTTTCAAAAAATAAGGCTACTTTTCCTTCACTTTAAAATCTTCACTCTTCTTTTTTATAGGATGGAAGGGGCTTAATCTTGCTTGATTCATGAAGAAGGTGGAAGTTTGCATATAAGGATGTACCTATCATCTGAGTTAACAAAATACATGCCCAGATGCCATCCGGTTCCAAATATTAGCCTTTGTGTTCATCCGCAACATAAATGAAAACCTGAGTATAATGAATGTATATCAGCATTAAGTTTCTATAGATTAGATGCATGACAGACTGCAGTGCTTCTGAAAGTCTATTGTGGCAATGGTCATTGAAATAAGGAAAATTTACACGACCAACCATTATAATCAATCCAGTCTGTATTTTAGATAGTCCCTAAATACATATCAATGTGACAAATGGAAATAGCTGTACTGTACAGGCCAATAAGTTGTGCTTCAAGAGGATCGTAAATACATATTGATGCATAGACTGCTGAAAATGAACCTGGTTTTAATGAAGTAGAAATGGGAGTTTGGAATCTGTTAAAAAATATTGTATTTTGCTAATTACAGATCCCATTAGGATACTTAAAGTTATTCTTTAAGCAGAAAAGACTTCCTAATGAGGAAAATCCTGTCACACATATGGTCAGTACTGTGGTTATGTATGGTGAATGGTCAGGCAGAAGTGAAGCTAAAAGAAGCATTCACAATCATTTTTCCCCTGCAGAACAAGGATTTGTCAGCTGAGGGGTTTCTTGTGTCTCTCTTCCTTTTGTGGAAAGGTGTCGAGAGCATCAGTAATGCATGTGCACCATCTGAAACTTTCTACTAGTCTTCTCTGTAGCACTGAACAGAGTAATGGAGATTTTGGCACCAGTTATACACACTAAATCAGGTGGTTAGTAGATGCCATGGGCCCTTTACATTGTTAATGTTAGCTATATTAAATAGATGTTATACTGTCAGAAGATACTGATTGCTGATATTGATCACAAATAATGTTAACTGGTATTGTTTACAGACTTTCATTGGCTGTGGTGGGAGCTGGCTGTGTTCAGTGAGAGGGATTCAGTCACTTCAATCCAAGTGTGTGTTAGCATTTCGGATGCCTTGGGTACCTAAAACATCTTCAAGGGACCAGAAGGACCTTCAGGAGACCTTTTTCTTCTGGAGTGGCATCTAGAAGCCAGTAGGGAAACTTTCATCCACCTTAGCCGCTGTTAGGCACCAGTGTTTGGCAACTGAATCCCATTTGATAGCTGGGGTCCTCCTGCTGCTCCCCATGGCCCTGAGTGGGTGACAGGAATGTTCAAAGGGACTCTCAAAATATTTTTACAGTGAAGGAGCAGCTGACTACCTTTCCTTTCCAGCAGTCGCTCAGCCACTGCTGTTCATTCCCTTGCACTGAAAGAGCCAAGGAGTTTCCTGCAACAAAAGGTAGCAAACTGCTCTGTGACTATCACAAGCATTTCTCTCTGCATGGGAAGGGGAATGTTGCAGTCAGGGGTTATCGTGAGTCACGTGAACCTAAAGGAAGGGTGAAGTTTGAAGATCTCATTCTCCATTGTCTCGTCATCAATTTCATAACTACAAAAGAAACATCGGATGGAGGGACAGTGCTTCTCAATGAGACTGGTAGTATTTTGCTTCTACTATGCACAGGTGCAGAGCAAGACAGACAGCCCCAGAGTATGATTTTTCCTTGATTTGTCATAGTTCTAATTCTTTAACACAAGTCAAGTTCTGTTTGCAGAGATGAGCTTTTAGGCTTAAATGCACATTTAAAATTCAAAAAGTTTTTTTTTTCTTTTTAAATTTTTTTTTCAAAGTCAGGAAATGAAAAGTGTTTCTAGATATTATTTTCTTTTTGTCCAAATTCTCCACCATAATTGAATAGACAGGATACTTCACCTTCCTTCCCTAAAACCAATGGGCTTTAGCACTCAGTTCTTCCTGCAAAGAGTTAATTGAAGCAAATAAAGTTCTTAAATTGTTAATAATCCTCCCAATTTGATCTTGTTCTTTTTCCCCCTCAAGCAGTAAGAGGATAAGTGCGAGTGATAGCCAGATTTATAAATTATTTCTTGTGAGCTGAATGCTTTAAAAGGGAATATAAAAATCTGCTATGTGTCAGGCGATCCATGGAGGCATTAGCAAGCGTGGCTGATTCTCAGTCCCCTGAAAGCAGGAGTGATAATTTGTAAATCTAGGAACTGTACGTGGAGAATGGTAATTTGTCATTAGTAAGATTAACATGATCAAGGGAATAGAATAGATTATTTACATATAAAATACAGAAGATCATTGATGCAGCAGTGATGAATAAATACATTTTGATAAAATTAAGTCAATATTTTTAGGAATCAATACCAGAGTTTTTAGCTGTCACATAACACTGTAGCTTATCTTTTATGTTTTATGTTTTATGAAATGTATTGGCTATTTGAAAATGGTTATATAGATTTTTTTTTTTTTTGGCCTGGGCTTCTTTGTTTTATCTACCTTTGGAGCAATTCTTTTGAAACACCATACATTTAGCCACAGACTACTTCTCTTAGTTCCTTTAGAATGAAATACCACTTAAGATGTAGAGTATCTGAGCACTCATATACTATTTAAAGGGACATGACATTTTTATTATTTCAGTTTCATATTCTAGCTAATTTTTTTGTTCAAATAGATTTGCCTTCTTGCAGAGAAACTATTAGAAATAATTTAATACATTTTGATCATGTTTTCATTGCTGACTGAATTACAGTTGCTGCCATGGTTCATTTACTTATACAAACTGTTCTTCTGCTCACACTGTTGTTCAAAAATTCAACATTATCAGGTGAAAAAAAATGCATGAAGATAGGAAGCCATCATCCTGACCACTAAGTAATGCAGAATGAAATATCAATTGGCAAGTTGTTAACTCTGACTTTCAAATACACCATTTGCATTGATTTGTAACTACTTCCAATAAGTCATTATGACCTTTTTAAAATAAATAAATAAATATATATATATTTCTGAAAGCTTCAGTAAACTACGCTATTGTAGATTTTAAAGAATTTAAAGCAAATTACTTAAGGAATATTGCTCAAAGCAAGTGCTATCCAAGGCAGTGACTTTTGTGGGTGACTGAGCACTGAAGCAAATCTATGAGGTTTGCTAATGTAGACACTGATTATTTGCAAGAAGATTCCTTTGCCACAGATGTTCTTGACAAAAGCAGTCCTTGATCTTGCTGATGTGAATATGTGCAATGTTACATGTGTGTAGATGCAGGGATTTCAGTGGGATTGCTCATGTGCATAAAATTACTTGTGTGCCTGCATGTCCAAGGCTCACGGCACTGGAGAGATTTAATCATTAAAAGGTGGAATGTAGGCATTTTTGTTATATTTTGTTATACTGTGAAAAATCACAAGTCAGCTTTAGTTACAGGATTACTCTTCTCACAGAACAGGATATCCAAGAAAATAAAATGAACCAGAAGACAACATTGTTCTGTAGTAATATAAGCTTTGAACATTCTCTGCCGTAGGTTGCTCAGACTTCCATTGACATCATGAGGGGGCTGTGTTTAGGTGAATAATTTTTTTGGCAAGGGCAAACAAATGAATAAATGCTCAAGGGATAGCTAAGCTAGAAGAAGAGGCAGCCAGAATTCCATGATTCTTGCATGTAAGGTTATGATTTTAGACACAACCAGAATATTTCACTCAGTTACGTTTTCGCTTGTAATCAGAACAACTGATTCACAAATGCATTAATCTGCAATAAGCACCCATTTGCTGTCCAGACTGTTGGCCACATAAGGCTAAAGATGGGTCCTTTTGTATTAATATGTAGAAATAAATTAAAGGGAAATTGATGGATGGATGCACAGGAAAACATAAATAATAAGGGGGTGTTTGAATAACCAGCCCATAGAACAAAGCTCAATAGAGAAAGTGTCAATAATAATGGTAACTTTCTATTACTGGCTTTATCATTTTGATAGTGGAAGCTTGACCATAAGGAGATATCTCATATTCTATTCCAAAATGGACCTTTAAGTCTTCAGTAGATAGATAGACAAGTAACTCCATAGAAACTGCAGATATTTCCTGAGTGTCAGATTTATGATTTACAATAATTTGGATTACAAAGACTGCATATTTCTTTACCAGGAAAGAATGAATGAATTCATACTCTGTTGTTTCCTCTTCACCTTGAAATCTTGATGAAGATTTTTCATTTTCAGAGAAAACTGTGGTTTTGTGAATGATGTGTGCTTGGTACTTGAGGTTTTTATTTATTGCTTCTAAACTAAGGCAGGGGAAGAATTTAGTAGTGCTGTTACTCCAAACTGACCATATAATCAACATAGAAAATTAAATCTCCCCACTAATTTTATAAGGGAGCATTTGGGAACCTGTTTGCACAAATTACATACCTAGTAGAGAGGCCTAATATTACTCAGATTCAATTTAGACTTTAAGTGTCTTTGAAATGTCCAAGATTGATTTTCACCCTGAAATGAACTTCCTACAAAATTCCTAACAGGAAGTATTGCAATCTAACTTACACAGATAAAGATCTGTGGTAACCCTTCAAGTAAGTGTCTCAAATGAATAATTACTTTCCCAAGCTAAAGAGTTCCATTTAATAGAATATTTATTGTGTGTTAATTAAAGATTATTAAAATCTTATTTTGGGAGAACTTTAATAACTCTATGAGAACTGTATAGATAAACAGAGAAGATACATGTCTTTTGCTTTCCTGTTAAACTTCAATAAATATTGGTAATAATTTAATACATGCTTTGAAGTTTGACTTTATATTAATTGAGTTTGCACACTGGAGAAACAAAGGTATTAAAATAGTGCAATTTCCACTTTAGGCCAGTCTCACAACTCAAAATTCTCTCTTTACAGATGACAATTGCCCAAGTCCTCTTAACTGGAATAAGAATTTCAACATCAATGTTTGAGGTACAATAATGCAGGAAAACACTCATTTCAAATACATCTTTTGGCCATAAACAAAAACTGTAGGCAAGAAAACTGATGTCCATAACAAAAATTCTAGACAAGAAAAGTGATGGGAGCAACTGTATCATGAGTAGCTCCGCAGGCTGTTGCAGGCAAACAGGTTCACAAATTACTTCACAAAAACAATTAAAAAAAGTGACTTTTATACATTTGTATGAAAATCCTATAAACCATTTCCAAATAACATTGGTAATTGTTTTGTAGCTGATGGTTAAAACATATACTAATTACTTTGGTATCTCCCCAAGAGGAGTGGTGGCTTTTAGCTGGCTTGATCTAAACTTTTTAGAATTGTGAGTTCAGGAAGAATTTCAGGGGTTCATCTTTTATCCTGATAATAAATTAGTAAATTGTAAATTGTTTGAGATCTTGAAAATAATTAAAAACTATACTCCATTTCCTCTGCTTCTGGCTAATGTTGGGAAACCCACTCTACAAATTTGTGGAGACAAATTTACTGTTTTTAAGTACTCCCCCCCCCCCCCCCCCGAAAAAAAAAAGTGCAAATAATTACTTCAAAAGCAAGAACTTATAATACAAAATTACAATGAAAAATGTAGATTAATGTATTCCACCATTTTGCTAAATTACCCGCACAGATTCTTTGGATGGATTTATTTACAAATGGCAAAATCTCTGACAAATTCTGGCTGGGGTTAAGTGTGGAATTTAGCTGAGTTTTCCACAAGTTGTGTTCTTTGCAGCCATCTAACTTCAGCAGGCAGAAAAAAACTTTTTTTTTTTTTTTGGTGCATGCAATGTAGAAACTATAGAGGTAAAGATAATAAATGCATATGTTTTTAATAATCCGTGAAAAGAAGATTTCTTAGTGTCACACTGGCAAAAAAAATGTTGTTTATGCATTTCTAATAGAGGCTGTCTATAGCCCTTTCTTCCTCCTTATTCAATTTTTTAACCATTTTTTCTCCTTAAAGTCAATCTGATGTTATTAGTTAAAGAGAGTATCAAAATTCACAGAAGGAGAAGAAAGATATAAACACGATTGCATTATTTTTGACTACTGTGTTATTGATACTTGTCACTGCTTTGTTTGGCCCTGTAAAGGAAGCTCGGCTCTGCTTTGGTTCTGATGGGTCATCTGGCCTTTTCTACCAGGGTATGGCCAGTTTATATAGATTGATTAGGGAATTGTAAGAGCTCCCTCTGTAAGTCTGGGTAAGAGTGGTTAATGGGAGGGTTTGGGCAGAAGTAAATTTAGGAAGAGTGATTAATTAGGAGACACGTGAATTCCTGTAAGAAGGTCTTACAGGAAGGAGGTGATGCTAGAACAGAGAACTCAAAAGGGAAAATCAGGCTTGTGGTAGAGCTCAGATTTGCTGTGTTTTAAGATGTATCTATATTACAGTCTGTTGTATAGTAAAAGCTATACAGTCTGGTACTTGAAGAAATTTGGTGCTGTCACAAGGCTCTATGGAGCCAGATCAGTATAATCAGGCTTGGGGTAAATTAATCTATCGAGTATTTCAGCTTCTGTGACCAGAGTGCTTTTGATATGTGAGGCAGCCTGAGTGTCTCTACACTCCAGCTGCAATTGTAGGAATATAGGCCAGTTTATTTTAGGGATGCTACAGAGTGTCTGTGCCCCTAGTTTACTGCACGCGAAAGGAATGTGACATGTTGTAGATTATTATCATTTTGTTGAATTTATTTTTGCAGAAGATCCTTTAACCAAGAAGGGATGGATTTTAGAATGCTGTGGTTGGAAGGCGTGTTGTGGTCATTGCAGGTGACCAGCACTAGGCCCATGCCATGTAGAAATGCATTGGAGCGGTCAGATTGGTATCTTTGTGCATTGCATTTGACTAAATCATGGGTAGACTCCATGGGGATAAGGCCTCATATCACTAGCTGTGATGCAGCAAATGAGTCTCTCAGCATCAAGGAGCATACACTGTAATTGTACTCTCCGCAAAGGTATATTAGTCTACTGTATCTTTTAAAAAAATGAGCCTCAGGCTCAAGTAAGTCTTGTGGTGTGGACAGACTATGGTGCTCTGCATCCTTGGGACAGGTAAATACTTTCTCTGCCCAAAGGCACATCCACACCCTTCCCTTTGCTCTGCTTCCAGGACTACTGGCTTTACCTGTAGGCATCGTGCTAAGACCCCACAGACTAACCTCACTTCACAGTTAAGCAAACATAGACTCCTGTGAGTCTTGAACTCTGCAGGAAGCAAAATTGGCTTATAGAGGATCATATGAAACTTTTCTCTGGCTTCAGAGGAAGATGGAATTTTGCTTTCTGTTTTGTATTATAACAGACTCAAAATCTCAAATCAAGGCACCATCAAACCTACTGAGTTCCACCTGGCTCATGTCAAATCCATGTAATACCCCAAGTTTTATATAGTTTAGGGAAAAAAAACATAAATCGAATCAGAATGACTTGAAAGGCTGAACTTCAGTGAACTTTAGGACAAACCGGAGCTGAGCTGCAAACTTCTGTGAAATCTGACACCAAATGGATTCTGTCCAGCTTCTTTTGTGGTTCATGAATTTTGAAAAGATCCACAGTATTGCCAGTTTTTACCATTTTATCATTAAACTTGCCCTAACCAGTGTTTTCTTTAAAGCCTCCATTCTTGAAATGAAGTGACCATGTGAAAATCTCATCTTTCATTTAAGAGAGCAGGAGTTTCCAGTCCCTGTGGTTGTGGTGAAAAGCTTGAAAATGTGCCCATGTGCACTAACATCTCAAAACTGAGGTGACTCTGGAGATTCCAGAATGCATTTTATTATTCGAAACTCATAATTTTAGGATCTTAGGTGAGTTTTTTGAACACAATATCTATCCCACTATCTGAAATTCTACATTTTAGCCAGAGGACATTATATGGTGTGCATGTGTGTGTGTGTCCCTTCTTGGTATGGTGCTTCAGAAGGTAACCTCAAAACAAAGCACTAGATTTGGGTATTGGTAAGTTTGGCTCCAGATCTGAAAGCTATGGCAATTTCACTCTACTGAAACCCTACATCCCTGTGTGCCTGGGTTTTGTGTAACCCAATTTTTGTGAGCCCCAATCCAGAAAAGTGTGTAAATCTTGTAACTCAGACCCACTGTCAGTACTCTAATACCTTATAACCCCCAAGTTTATCCTAACAGTACTGTTTTCCTTTGAAGGATACAGGTAATTCACTTTTCTTTAACAATGTACAGATGGTTTCTGGAAAAACAAAAACAAAAAAACAACCCTTTGTTCCTTCAAATAAATAACTTGAATAGGCTTACTTGATGTGCCTGTGTAGGGCACTGTATTATGCTTGTAGTTTACTGGTTAATCATGTCATTCTTTTTGGCTTGTACCTCCTCTGAAAAAGTATTGAAAACTTTTCTTCTTCAAGTTCAGAAGAAGCTTGTTTGATGCCAAAGCCAGGGAATTTCCTCAGTATCATAGAGTCTTACAATTTTATATTAAATATGTTTAATGGATCAAAAATCTATCTGAATGGACAACACATCTTTCCTGAATTTTGCTCATTGTAATCGATTCTGAAAAATCAATAGTAAATGTTTAGGTCAACAAAAATCATAGCCACCAATAGACAATATTTTGGAAAATCAATAGCAAAAACCAATATTGGTTGGGACTATTAGTCATGTTTTCATGTTACGTAATTTCAGAAACTGATAACGTTAATAGTTGTGAATTAGCTGTCTTTTCTAAATTAAGCCAAAGTAGTTATCAGAAATGTTATCAGAACTAAAGACCTTGTAAGTGTTGTACAATACAAATCCATTTTATTTAGAAAGCATAAAACTATGATAATGTTATGGAACAAGATCTCCTTGTGCTTACAAAGGTGGCAAAGTCATTGTTTCAAGAGGTATACAATGTATGTAGTATTTGCCATAGGTAATAGCAACCCTTCTTAATTTCAAATTGTGTAAGAATATATCTTTTCTGGAGGCTTATTTTAAGATCCTAATAGGGATAAGTAATCTGCAGCTTAGATGAAAAAAAAAAAAATGAGGTGTATTAGCCATGTAGTAATGATACCTCAGATTTAAACTAGTCTAATAAGTATAGACTTTGGTAACAGTCACATGCAACTGCTGCTTCAACTGGCAAATAGGTTTTGGAGGCATATCTCAAAGCCTACAATGCAAAGACACCCTTGAAAATCTAAAAATGAGTAAATTGAAGCTTCCTGAGATAGAAGATCATTTTTCCCACTATACGACTGTAGCTGGAAATAATTGGGCAATCAAGCTGGAAATGTGAAGTACAAATTACTTGCGTATATAAACAGTGATTTATAGGGCAGTGATATACATTAATTTTCAGAGGCATATTTCAAGTTCTATTTCTCCAGTGAGAAATGTAGATAATCTGCATTTTGGAAAATCAGGTCAATAACAGTATACTAAGGACTACTTTGCACATAGCAGCTCTTTCTGTATTCAGAAGCTTCTCAATATCAGAAGTCCTTCAACAGAAATGGTAAGTTATCTTTTCTGTATTTACTTTTTTTTTTTTTTTAATGTCTCTGAAAAAAACCACAGGATGTTAAAACATACAGAGAAACAAATGTGCATGTGGTAAATGTGTATATACAGTTAAAATATGCATACATATACACATGTATATGTGTATATATGGTTAAAATTGATCTCTCACTTTTTCTCTATAAATCAGAAATAATGAGTAATGTAAGAAAGATTGTGCAAATGATTAAATTACAAACCTTTTCATACTAAAAAATTTAATCATAAAGTGTGATATAGGTTTAAATGCAAACAAATCATGTTAGGGTTATTAGGTATATGCTTTAGCTAATGTACCTATGTTATTTCCTCTTCAGAATACAGGATATGAGGTTGAAAATCTGTATAATGTGCAGATTAAAGACAAATTACATATAGATGAGGTTACATTTAATTACCTGGAATAGCTTTGTATGTTGAGTGAAAAACACAGTTTTCATCAACACCATATTAATTATTGCTGCCGAAAGCTGTAATTGACTACTGTGTTTTTCGGCTCATGAGTCAATGGTGACTAAATGTTTACTTTACTGCTCCTAATTGCCTGAAATGCAGCACTTATTTTTCCCTGGAAAATCTGTGGTCTAAGTTTTGCTCTTGTTTTCATGCATATAACCCCACAATGATTTGCATGTACAGCTGAAAGTGGAGTTTGGATTCAAATTTCCTGGCAAAAGTGGTAAGTTAGGAATACAAACTGTCTTAGCATCCAATATGGAGAAAAAGGAAATGCTGTGTCAGTACTGTCCAACATCTGGCTCTACTCAACCATATTACCCGACTTCAAGCCTGAATTTGTGTTTAGATCAGGATGCCTGCAGATTTCATTTGCCCTTGTGCCAGCTGTATTCAAGATCCTTGTGGTAAAGGCACCAACTCATCTCATTTCTATTAATCAGAATACCAAGAGAATATGGCATAAATGAAGATGACTGGTACTAGCATCAAGATTTTCTTCCATAGGGATATATTTGGAGACAAGAAAAATGTGAAAATGATCAGAGATGGAATTTGATGCTACAAGTCCACAAGGATTAGACTCTTCTTCACCTTATCAGGTGACAGGACTAAGACCCTCTCACAAGGCCAAGCAGAGACATTGTGGTTTCCAGTGAAAAGTGCACAGCAGTAGGAAGCATTTTTGCTACAAGAAATTTGAGAAAATGCATGATGGAATCACCAGCTGTAAGACTGCCTCTTTGCATGGTCTCTTCATTCAGACTCACTTTCATCCTGTGGAAGACAGAAAAATACTGCAGGAGGTAGAGAGAAAGTAAGAGAAAAGAAGTGGCCAACCCATCTGGGGAACCAAATGATTAGCTGTTGGGCAACAGAAGAGTAACTTCTCTTTCTCTCTCTCTCTCTCTCTCCCCACCTTCTTTCCCTCCAACCTGCCAGTAATTTACTAATTTACTGACAATGACTAATGACCCCATAAGAAATACTGTTAAGTTGCCACCAACAGAGTCCACGTTGCTCTTACCTTCACACGAATTGGGAGAACATTACTGATTTGCAGTAGCCTTGGGAGCCCTGTCAAGAGGGAAGGTAACTACTTTTAAATCATTCCATTCCACAGGTCTTCTCAGAAACCTCACAGGACTCTATATTTCAGCAGTAAGCATTTTAAATACGGAGGGAACAAATCCTAGATTTCAGCAAACTTCTCGATGATATCCCATGGCATCCTTGTTTCTAAATTGGAGGGACATGGATTTGTTGGATGGACCACTCAGTGGGTAAGGAATTGGCTGGATGGTCACATTCAAAGAATTGCAGTCACTGGCTCAGTGTCCAGGTGGAGATCAGTAACAAGTGGTGTTCCTCAGAGGTCAGTATTGGGACCGGCACTATATAAAATCTTTGTCATTGACATGGACAGTGGGATTGAGTACCCCTGGCAAGTATGCCAATGACACCAAGCCGTGTGGTGCAGTTGACATGCTTTAGGAAAGGGATGCCAATCCAGAGGGACCTGGATAGGCTTGAGAGGTGGGCCTGGGTGAACCTCATGAAGTCAAGGCCAAGTGCAAGGTCCTGCATCTGGGCCAGGGCAATCCCAAGCACAAATACAGGCTGGGGGGAGAATGGATTGAGAGCAGCCTAAGGGGAGCAGCACCTGGGGGTATTGGTTGATGAGAAGCTTGACATGAGCCAGCAATGTGTGCCTGCAGCCCAGAAAGCCAACCGTATCCTGGGCTGCATCAAAAACAGCATGGCCAGCAGGGTGAGGGAGTTGATTCTCCCCCTCTACTTGCTCTTGTGAGACACCAGCTGGAGCACTGTGTTCAGCTATGGGGCCCCCAGCATAAGAAGGACATAGGCATATTAAAATGAGTCCAGACAAGGGCCACATGGATGATCAAAGAGCTGGAGCATCTCTCTTATGAAGATAGGCTGAGGGAGGCTCTTCAATGCTTGTTTGGCCTATGTTTTATGCCTGTAGATATATTTAAACTATCTCCTCTGTGTAGACCTGTATCAACCTGTTGAAAACTACATGTATTCTCAAGAGAAACCAACTAGCCCAGTGCTAACAAAGTGGTCCAGACATAGATTTCATTTCTGTACGTGTGAACATAAAGTAGAGAAGGTGTAGAGGACAGAGAGTCTCGTGCTGTCTAGGTAACTATCACAGTACTGAGTGCCAATAAGAGAGAATCAAGTAAATCAAACTTATGTTTAAAGAAAATTAAGAATTTAAATGAAGTGAGGTATCAGTACACCTTTATGGAGTGTAAACAAATCAGTTTTAGTGTGTTTTTGACAAATTTGTGTGTACCTGCTGTACACGTAAATAATAAAAATATCTTAGTGTATGTGCTTTCTTATTTGTTAGATGAATTTAACAATGATTTTTACTTGTCAGAATACATTTTCAGTAATGACTGTTTTCCTGTCTTGAAAACTTAAACCTCTGGTATAAGATTTCGTTCATATTATCAAGTACTCATTCTTTTTCCTCACTGTTTTTAAAGTGTCTTGTATCATCAAGGTCTTTCTCCTATTAATGGCAATATGATTTCTTTTCTTGGATCTGTGTACTGCCACTGTGTTCATTTTCTGTTGGAGGAACCAAACTCAGACAGATTTTATTCCTCCTTCACATCTCAAGACATTCTCATAGTGGTCACTACCATCCTTTTGACACTTTCTCTGTTTTTCTGACTATATATTTTTGCAATATTTCCAGAGGAAAGTAAAAGATGGCATCTTTTTTTTTTTTTTTTTTTTTTGTGTTAAATTCCAATACACCTGCACAGTTCCACCTATGATCTGGGATGCAACATAGAAAAATCTCATCTGGCCATATGTGAATTGTTCATGAGCATACTTTTCTATGGAAAATCTAATACAGGAGGCCTGGATATACTTGGACATACAGGAAATCTCCCAGATATGGTCTCTCACACATGCACACACAGATTTGTTGCTGTTGTCACCTCCAGATGGTGACCACTGATTTTCAGTACATGTAGAACTTTCCTTTGGTAGTATGTTAAATTAGCCAGTGAAAAATTGCTACAGGAAAACAAGTCTAGCTATCTAGTTGCTGACCTCATGCACACACAAACATACATGCACTGTTGTCTTACTAGATCTCAGCTTTTTCTAAAGTGTACTCTAAAGAAAGAGTAGTTTCAAAAAAAGATAGGAAAAAGCAGGCAAGAATCCAAATCAAGATGTGAAGACTAGGTGAAAAATACATGTTCTGGTGTGTTTAGGTGTTAAAGCATTCACTGAGTTTGGATGAAATACATAGGAAATAGGTATCAAAATACAAGAGGGATATGATTGTCTCAGTTTCCTTAGATTTCAGTTCCTTTCATTCAACTGCTCAGCAGAAATTTAGGTGTTTACGTATGAGCATCAATATTTTGGAACAATAGCTGTCTTTTAGAGAGAGCAGACACAACCTTATTAGTTCAAGATTTTTAAACAGAAGCACAGTGATGTGACTCCTCATTAGCTCACTATGAGATCTGCTGGCCTTCTCACCTTCCTTCAACTCCATTAGAATGGCAATAAATGGCTTACCATATTGAAAGATGCATTCTCTGCCAAGTAAATTAAATTCTTATAATAAGAGGCAGAGTGGTCCAGTGGTCAAAAAGTAGGGCTGGCAGCCAGAAACTCCTAAATTTTAATCCCCGTGCAACTTATTGAACGACTTCAGGCAAGTTACTTAACCTTTTAGTTTCCACCTCATAAAATTGTGATAATAAAAGTGTTTTTCTGAAGAGCAATTAGTTAATGCTCATTCTCTACTCTGGAGAGAAAAATTCCAAGCACCATACATGTGCTAAGTCCTATTAATTCTTAAATTCGAATCCTATTGAGGACACATTGTGATTACCACAGTTAAGTAAACTGTTAAGATTATAAACAGCATATAGTCCAAATAATCATTCAACACTTTTGATTCATATGGTCTATAAGGGGCCTAACCCCCACGTTGACCTGAAGGTGATGTGCAACAGGTTGAAAAAACAGCCTGTGCCTTCATGTGGGAATCATCACCATCTCATAACTGCAGCCAGGCTCTTGTACCCTTGCACGCAGGTTGTTAGGCTGCAGTACAATTATTTTGAGAGTCTAAGGGTGCTGCTGCCAGTCAAATGTCCAGATGGCACCTAAATGTGAGACTGCTGTTTATATCTCACATTTTGTTTAGGTTGGATGAGTGTTTGAGGAGGATGAAAAGCAAAAGTTATTCCTTCCAAGGCTCCAAATGCAACTGATGCCCATTTAAGTAGTTCCAGATCTGCTTTGTATAGACAGAAACACAGGAGTAATTTAAGTGTTTTGAGAGAAATATCCACTTCTTCCCAAGCCTTTTCTCTGTTGGAGACCAGCCATCACAAACATGGAGGACATGTAGATCTGAAGATCCATAATTTATGGAAGAGGGTGGAATACCAGGCAGATCAAACGTCTAGTGGGGTGGCTGTTGTCAAACGCTCAAACGTTTAACTGATTGCACTTGTCAAAGAGCTGTAGGATAGATCTGAGGGGAGAGTTTGGCCCTTAGTGTTGCTGGTTTTCATCCCATAATTTTGAGAGTGTTCTTTGTGTCTTGTTTACTGCAGAATATGATTAGATTTTAATTTAACAGGCAAGGAATGCATCTTTCATGTGGCAAGTCAGAAGGGCCCCAGAGCTTTATAGTGGGGATGGGGGGATGGGGCTGGCGCTTGTTGTGAAGCAGTGGAGAGTCCTGCTATATTGCTCATCTTAAGATTCTGTGTATAAATAGGTCCCGCTAGTCTGGGGCATAATGATTTCAATCATTTGTGCTGTATAAATAAACAGGGCATTGTGAGCTTACTTGTTCAGGAATTGTCCCTGGCTTTAGTTTTGGCCACAGACTCCCAGAGGCCTGCAACCAATCTAAGCTGGAGGATTTAAAGAAACAGTCCGTCTCTGATCCAGAGCCACTGGCAGAGGAGGGAGGGCAAGTGGCTCTGGAGGGGGAAGCAGGAGAGAAGGGAGCAAGGATCTTTCTTGGGGTCCTGATTTCTCCAGCACTGGCGAAGGGGAGCCTGGGAAAGCATCCAGCTGGCCTGCCATGGGCACAAGACGGGTCTGTGCTGATGGGAACCAAATGGACTCTTTGTGGCCTGGCAGGAAGGACATGGGCTGTGTCGAGGGGAGGAGACTGTTCCCACCTGATGTGGTGTCAGGCACTGGTGTGTGAGCAAGGCCTGCTGCATGCGCTGCTCTCAGCAGCAGTAAGCCACTCTCTGAGAGGGGCAAACCGAGGGGTAGGCTGTAAAAGCCAGTGCTGTCTTGACTGGCACTGATGGACTGCAGACTGTGTACATTCATCCTGTGCTAGGTTTACTTCCATGGGTCCCTTCTTCACCACAAACTACACAGCCATGCTCCCCTCTCAGGCCTTCGGCCCAAGCAGCCTGCCCTGATAATAACCAGTGGTTTGGTCCTGTGGACTGGCTCTATGGTCTTTCATTACAAGCAAGGCCTGACTTAGGAAACCACTTCCAAAAATCAGTGCTTTCCTTGCTGACAGTAAATATACTTGCAGGCTTTTGCTGTGATTGACAATGTGCTTTTATTTTCTTACACGGTGCTGAAGGTATGCAATTTACTTAGTGGATCCTGCCACCCCTATAAGCAGGATATTTTCTGGAGAGGAGCTGTGGCACTACACACATATTCAGAAACAGTGAAGAGGACAGAGACACAAAACTCTCATAAATTCTCCAGTTCTTTCTTAAATTCTGGACATTTTCTACCTGCAGTCTTTTAGTCTTTAATTCCCACAGCTTTAGCCTTTTATCTGATTGTCCAACACCTTGACTATCTAATCTTCCTGCATTAGACAAAGTCCTCCCTGTTTTTCTGTGTAAGACGTCCTCTGCAGCATAAAGAGTGAAGAGGAACCACTAGAATATGTAACTCTAAGCCTTACACATCTTCCAATCCGTGCTCCTCAAGGTTGCATGTAGTTTTTCTGGGATGATACCACAGCTCTATTGAAATCATTGACTCTATGATGATTTGGACAATGGGGTAAAGTGCACCCTCAGTGAATATGCAGAGGTCACAAAACTGTGTGGGGTGGCTGACTTACCAGGGAGTCATGCAGCCATCCCTAGGGACCTTGACAGGCTAGAGAGGTGGGCTGACAAGAACATGAAGTTCTACAAGGAAAAATTCAGAGCCCTGATCCTGGGGTGGAACAACTCCAGGCACCAGACTTGCTGGGGGCTACCCAACTGGAAAGGAACTCTGCAGAAAAGGGCCTAGGAGTCGTGGTGGACACAAATTGAACATGAGTCAGCAGTGTGCCTTTGGTGCTAAGAAGCTAATGTATTCTTGGCTGCATTAGGCAAAGTATCGCCAGCAGGTCAAGAGTGACGGAGCACTGGACCAGGTCGTTTCCCTGAGAGTCTGTGGAGATCCTTGAAGATCTTCAAAAGCTATATTGACGTGGTCCTGGCCAACCTGCTCTAGGTGTTCGTGTTTGAGCAGGAGTGTAGAACCAGATGACTTCTGGAGGTCCCTTCCAACTTCCACCATTTTGTGATTCTGTGATTCTGTGATTTCCTTGAGGGAGCACTGATCATTTATCCACTCAAGCAAACTTTTATTTCTGTAGCCACTGGCTTAGGAAGAGCAGATAAATAACACTCAGTTGAGAAAATAAGTAAAAATTGTGCTAGCACCAGTCAGGAAGTTGGAATTGATACCATTTGGTCTATATAGTTACCATGTCTAGCAGACGAAGTTTAATAGCTGACTACAAATTGATTAGAAAATGTTTCTTCAGCTTCCTGATACAAAAATAAAAATCCTCACAAATGGGTAAAATTTTCCTCATAGTTTCCCCAAATTGTTTTCAGTATCACTAGACTTTGGAAACCTGAAGAAAAGAACATACTAAGTGAAAAGAAAGTCTTGTAACTGAATATTTCAGGCATATCATTCTTCAATTTACCTTCCAAATTCTGTGTAGTTTGTATTGAGAATATCTTCCTTTCTTTTTTTAAACTCAGTTCAGGAAATATTACAAGCCACGTATCTCCCTTTGAATTCCTGCCTTGTTCAAGGATTAACCTCTAAGTATTTCATTTGTCTTCGTATATCTTAAGATTTGCTTTTGTACCAAATATTTTCGCATGGAAGGTTAATGAATTATAACTAAAAGGTTGTCATTTGGAAAATTTTGTTTTAAATTATCAAAATCAAAGAAATGGTTTCTTTTTTATGTGTGTATAAAATTATTGCACTTTCCATTTAACAATCTAGCTTTCATTTTCATTATCAGAATCATAAAAATGATTGAAGTGATGGTTTCTTTTTAAAATGCAAAGTGTTTCATGCCAGAAGTTCTGAGAAATTAGATTTGCTTTCTCTATTTGCAGGTATAAAAGGAATTATATCTGCTTCTTTTATTTTGTCACTTTTTTTTTTTTTTTTCAACTCCATTTTATTCTACTTTTCAAATGTTTCCTCTGCTGTTTACAAGTGAGGAAGAAAATCACTACAATTATTTTTAGTGAAACAAAGAGAGGGAGTGAGGAAGTTCAGATGAAAAGTTATATTTGTAAAGGCAGAATAGAGAAGCAATTCACATTAATTCAAAGCAGAGTCTCTTTATTGGATTATGGGCTGATTGTGTTTACAAATACACTGCCAGGAGGGTTTTAATTTTGGGGCAATTTCATTGTTCATAGATATATATCTATATATAGATATATATCTATGAAATTATGTGGTTATGTGTTTTAAATGAGATACAGCTCCTTACTGCTTAATGTAATATATGCTTCCATTTTATGACATAGCGCAAAAGCAGAGCAATTTTATAACAACTTTAGTTGAAATATCATCATAAATGAAAGATGTAAACAATGTTATGTTTATAGACACAGTTTAAATTTGAATTCATTGGAACTTGGTGATCGCTTTATTTAACAAGGATGGACTTTATTATGAAAGCACGATCAAGCAGAGTTCCACCCCTTTGATTTCAGGCTTTTCAGCAGTTTCTAAAGCAAGGGTAAACACAAGAGTTTACAACCTCAAACAGACCAATGCTCCATCTAGCCCAGTATTCTCTGTCCAAATCAATAGTACATGCCTAGGGGAAAAGTGTAAGAAAACAGGTAAATATAGAGTGATTCTTCTCCCAGTCTACCTTTCCTGGTTCATGGAACCAGCAATTCAATTACTTCTTCAACTGGAGATTGTGACTAGGTTTGTTTTTAAAAATACACAACTGCACCATCATTTTGAACATTTTATCCGTATAGACCTCACAACATCCTACAGAAATTAGTTCCAGAGTAAAATTTATGTGGTTGGTTGTTGAGTAGATATCTCCCAATACCTTTCAATTCTGTGTTGAATTTCAGAGGATCTTTTTAAAATCAAACACATTAACAACCTATATACACTGCAATTATGTTTAAGAAGAGAATCATTTTCATAAGTGGTGCTCAGTTTCTTAAAGTAATTTGACAAAATCCGGGTCATATTAACCATTGGGACAGCATATCCATGCAAAGAAATGAGGCAGTGAAAGTTTATTTACATCTCTGTACATCATTGTGTAGGTAAGATATGAACATGTAGAGATAAATGCATGAAACAGAGCAGAATATGGCTGGGAGGGGATGGAGACTGAACAGAGGATGGACTCCAGCTTACTATTCTACAGATGGTTTATCTCAGTTAACAGGGAGAAAACACAATTTAAGGAGGAGTTAGAGAGACCTAGTAATCCCCAGCTCTAGGCATAATCTAGCTGATGCCTTGTGTTGTGTGCTGGGTTGAATCATCAATCACAAACTATCTTGCTGTCTTTTCATGCTCAAAACTTATGGTATTCATACATCTCTTGCTGTAAATAAATAAATAGGTCTGATTTACTGGGAAAGGACTTTGTTATACATTTAGAACTTTCTCTTTTATTTGCAGGTAGCATTTTCCTGGACAAAGTAGAAAAAAAAATATCCTGTGCCTTGATTCTTTACTTGTAATCTGAGTTAATGATGTTTGTCTTCCTGGTATTTTGATGCTTTTGTTACTTGCATAAAAGGAAAGACATTGGTATAATTGCCTTTATCAGCAGGTGGATTTCAGAGGATGATATTTCAGGAGAAATCAGACCAACAGTGGAGAGAGTTAAAAGAAATTATAGAATCATTGAATCATAGAAATCATGAATTTCTTCCTGGCATCTAATCTAAACCTCCCATAGCTCAATTTGAGGCCATTTCTTCATGCTCTAAATGATTCTTTGTAACTTATTAAATTTTATCAAATTGTAAATAAATAAATGTATGTGTAAAATCTTAGCATGCAGGAGAAATTTATTTGTTGAGAACAAACAACACTCAACAAGCATTTGATGTGATGATGGAATAGGGCAAAAACCCTTCATGTGAACATATCACTGAAATTGTTTAAACCCGTGTGTGGAAAAAAACATTCTCCAAAAAATGATAAACTGAAACCTTAGGTCTGATTACTTGTAAACTTTTGAGGGGAAAAAAAGGGTGAATTCTACATCTATGTTTTTCATGTGAAAACAACAAACAAGAGGAATACAAGAGGTTCTATCTAAGCATCAGGAAGCACTTCTTTACTGTGCAGTGCCTGAGCATTGGAACAGGCTGCCCAGAGAGGCTCTGGAGACTTCTTCCTTGGAGATCTTCAAAAGCCATCTGGATGTGGTCCTGGACAACCTGCTCTAGCTGTTCCTGCTTTAGCAGGGGTTTAGGACCAGATGACCTCCAGAGGTCCACTCCAACCTCCACCATTCTGTGATTCTATGATTCTGTGTGTAGCCGTCGCATACATTAGTTCACATTCCATTGTCATTTTTTTTGTAAAGTTTCTTCATAGACTATGATGAAAAATAAATTAATATTATTTAAGTAATGGATGTAAAGGTCTTTGTTGTTTGACAGTACTATGGTCTTTGCAAATGTTTTTGCATTATTATTACTATTACTATTATTGTTATTAGGGTTGACCTAACCATGAAGCCTCTTTAACAAGTTAATTTAAATAATTATTGAATTTTCTCTAAGCATGTTTTCCATTTCTTTTAGATACTTGCTTTGAAAAATGTTTGTGCAGTTTCAGAATCTTTCCTACATTTTCCTCCAACTCCATCCTGGGCACTTTTTGACCTCATAATCTGTCCATGCATGACATCACAATCTGTTGCCATGGAAAGGACCATAGTATCAAACAAGTAAGATGGCCAAAGGTTGCCTTGCAGAAGAGAGATAGAGATTTCATAGGAAAAATCCATTAATACTTAAATATAGTGCAATGGGAAATATCATACTATCTTTATCCAAATCAGTTACATAATTTTAAAAGGAAGCACTCAAGTAGGTAGAGCTCTTATCTCCTGTCAGAATCCTATATTTTCAGAGGTAATTGAAGTTTTATAAATATATGAGTTTATATATAAACAAACTATAAACGGTGCATGCTATAATATCCACTGCAATCCACTGAGTGTTCTCTTAGCATGCAGAATGAAATGTGAGAATTTAATATGATACTTTTGCAACAATACTGAATTTACCATAGATTTCCTGAGTGACTCAGACCCTCTGTAAAATGGTAAGATTTTAGCAGACATGGACTAAATTAACTCAGCTCAAGAATATGTCTGGAGTATTGAGTCAGTTCTAGGCTTCCAGCACCATACTACTTCAGAGTAAGTTGTGGGATATGACCAGAAATAAGTCACTCCTGCAATGTAAAATAAAGAGGAATAACACACTGAGAGGAGTCAAGCAAAGTCAGATTCTCTGCTCTTTCTTCTGCTGAGGGTATTAGAAAATTTGGGGCAATAATTTGTGCCTCTAGGAGGGCTCCCACTTGACCCCATCACCTGCATCCAATGCATCTCGACACAGCTGCAGCTGTCATTCTGGCTTTGTAAGGCTGTGGTATAAGTAAAACAGGGAGTAGGGCCATGACAGTTTTTCTGTTCTGGAAATTTGCTGTCCAAGTTAGCTGCTTGTTTTGGTTATGCCTAGAGCGTATCCTGTATGCATAGCAATTACCCTTTATTATGCCTTTGAAATTAGGCAATGGTAGGATATAGCAGAAGTAGTACTGCTTTAATGGTTGAAAAGCTTTTATGGACCATAGGTGTGGCTGTTTGTTTGTGTTTATGTTCCTAATTTGTAGTTTGTAACCTCACAGAGGTACTAGACCTCAATGAGCACTGAGCCATAAAAAAGGTTTACTTATCTGTTTGTTGAGGTTCTATATATATATATTAAAAAAGAAAAAAGAAAAAGAAAATAAAAAAATAAAAAAATATTTAAAGTGAAAAAGTACCTTCTCTTCTTTGTTTTTATCACACTTATAATGGCTACCTTTGAACACCATCAGGTCTGAAAATGGCTGATAGGATTTTCTTCAGGTTTTCAGGGATTTTTTTTTTTTTTCTGTTAGAAAATAAGAATGAGAACACTTCTGTATTAAAGGATCCAAAATATTAAGGATGCCTGAGGACAAAGTATTAGTACTGAAATACCTGGTATTTTTTTTTAAGTAGCATTAAGGAAGCTTGAGTTCATCAAGATTTGGACACTGTACACATTATACAACTGCCCTCTATATATTATGCAAGCAGTCACCTATATTTTCTTTGTAAAATCTCTTGTGCAGTTGGTGTAACTAGACTCTGCCTGCTGTTGGCAAGGATGAAAAATACATCACTGCATGTATCTCCAAGGTAAATTATTCTCCAGGGAAGTGTGCCTCTGGGGAATATTTTCTTAGGAGACCCATGAACAATGAGAAATTTTCCACAGGGAATGCCCATGGGGTAAAGTGTACTTCAAAGGGAGAGATCCAAGATGAAATGAGACTCTTCAAAGGCCAGCTCCACTTCCCCTCTCAACAAGACAAATGACTTCAAAGGGGAACCCACCAAGGTTGTAAATAACTTTTCCTTGTAATACAAAAACCTTATTGAAAGCAAGTTCTCTCAGTAATGTGATATTTTTAAAGAAATCACCCAAAGCCAGGTAAGGTCTCAATTCATTCAATGACCATCAGCATAAAACATTTCTACTCCTCGAGCAAATGTATGACCACCTAGAAGACTTAGGGAGTTGAAATGTGTACTGTTCATTTCCTTCTCACTATATAAAGTTTTAGCAGTATTTAACAGTTACAGGACTGATGGCTTAAGGAACTATGAAACCCTAGCAGCAGTATCAGGGACCCTAGGGACAGTTTCTGTCCAGTGTAGTATATCAAGTTAGCTACAGACCAAAAGTCAGTGAGGGACTCCTATGCAAAACTCTGTTTTTACATATGACATTGCATTTCACTGCAACTAACTATCTGAATAAATTCTTTTAGACTCAGAACTTTATTACAGCGATATCAAAGACAAGTTTGTTAATGACTGCTAATGATCATTCTCCAGATTGACATTTTATGACAAGTCAGTGCTTATAGGTTTGTCTTTGTATAGAAAGTGAATTTAAAAGAATCATAAAGTGATAGAATAATTCAAGTTGGAAGGGATCTTAGGAGGCCTCTCATCCAACCTTCTGTTCAAAACAGGACCATTGAATTCAGAACAGGTCACTCAGGACTTTGTCCGGTAGGTTATAATGAAAACCTCCAAGGAAGGAGGTTGTATTTCGGTGTATCTCTGTTCTCTCACGTTCTTCCTGCTCTGATGTGAAGAGTTTGGCTGCATTTCCCCAGTAACCTTCACAGTGGGATTAGTTCCCTCTTAGATCATCTTTTCTCCAGGCTAAACAACAACAGTGGAAGAAGAAGAAGAAAAGAGAAGACTAGCAACAGAGACCCCAAATAACCCTTGTCATTAGCATTACAGAGAGTCCTAAGTAAAGAAAACTACTACAGAGCCTGTTGTCAGTGAGACAAATGGTAGTGGAGGTCTGGCTAAAATATCTTTCAGAGTAAAATCCAGTTAAATTTCATATTAAACCAGAAAATAAGCCCCTGATGAAGCCCCACAAAGATAAATAAAAACCTAGTATTTTTTGTCTACCCCCAGAGATCTATTGTACAAGAAGTTAATGCTGACTTCACCAGATACATCATTGAGAAACATAGTCCCCTATTACTCACGATTCACAGTCTCATACATATATGCACTCTAATGGAAAAGAGCCACAGTGGCACCAGACTATTGATATTTCTGCCCTGTTGTTTAAGTAATGCACAACATTTAATATGTCAAATGGCACAACCGTTAAAAAAACAACTAATTACTAGATACTCTTCTCACAAATCAATGATGTCATTTAGAATTGGACTGTACAAAACAATGGGGGTTATATACTCTAAGAGGCAAGGCTACATTTAATACTGGAAGAGTCTTAGAGGCTCACTTTCTGTGGTTTTTAGCCTGGTTTGCTGAAGAAGAGAAGTAATAATGATTACGCTATGTGTATGTATGATCAGTACATTAGTACCTTTAGAACATGTTGGCTAAACTCAAGCAAATTTGAGAAGGAGGCAAAGATCTCAAAGGTATTAAGTACTTGCAGATTTTATGGAAATTGACAGCTGTGCAGAGTAGAGAGAAGTTGCTAACAATCTTGAGCCCCACCGAGGGAGCAGCTGCTGCATGGATCAACACTTGGTTGACCTCAGAGAGTCCACAGTGGATCTCCAGGTCTAGCTACAGAATTGTAGATGTGTGTTCTGTGGCTCACAAAAGGAAATCTCTAAATTTATCTTGATGGGCTCCAGTCAGAATACTCGTTCAGCTGAAAAAAGTTCTGGCCAAAAAAGACTGCATTGTGATGCATTAAATATCTGTCACAAATATTTGAGTCCAAATATTGTCCATTTTTACAAAAGCTGATCAGTTCTCTGACAAGATTAGCCTTTAATCCTTTGTGTGGCTCTTTATGAGACCATCCATAAAAATGCCACTAATGAGCCAAACTTCAAGCCCCTTCTTTCCCCTCCCCAAAAAAGGCTTGGCTTTTGGAAGGATGAGTTTCAGCATGGATTAATCATGACTTTCACCCAGAGCCCTGGGAGGCTCTCAAATGCACCTGAACTAAGTGCAATTTTCCTGTAAATTGTGTCTGGCAAAGGTTGACAGAAATAGGTAAAGTATAGCAAAGTTATGATCACATGCAAAAAATAGCTCTTTATCAAGTTTTCTCTGCTGATTTTAGTGAGAGGTATGTATGGTGTGTGCCCAGTCACAGAGGACAGTCCACCATTTGAGTAGTCTTAACATAAAATAATTGTATGGCAGACTTATGTCTCTCCCTAGCTGCATGCCCATATTTGATACAATTAAATCAGAGATGGCAATAAGCAAATATGAATGAAAATAAAGAGAAAGAACAAAGATCACAACGATTGTGACTGTGCTTATGTAGTCACTTACATCCTGCCGGATTTTGCTGGGTGTCTAGAACAGAGTGAGGTCCCCGTGAAAGGACATGATGGGTAATTTTCTTGGGTGTTGGATTTGGCCATTAAGTCATAGTTCAAAATGGAAACTTGCGTTTAATTATTGTGCAAACTCCTACCATACCTTTGAATGCTAAGTAAACAGTAATGTCAGCTGCACGTTGTGAAGTTTACTGAACAATAAATTCTGTGCATATATGAAATATGTTTCGTTTAAATATGAGGTTGTCAAATTGTTGAGAAAACTCTTACAGAAATCATCAAGAAAATATATTTTTTTTTCTTTTAATGTGCGCTTAGTGTTAGATGCTATTTAGATAACCAGGTTAATGCTGTATTTTTCATTTATTTATTTATTTTCTTAACATGGCTACAATGACTATCATGAATCCTAATTTAGAAAGCACTTAGCACTTACTATTGTAACGGAACTAAATAATCATAAAACTAGAATTGATAATAATAGGTCAAGATACCTGAATTAGAATATGAGTAGCTTTATTGCTTATGGATTTCACTAAAATTGCATCTGCTGTTTATGGACATTGAATAGAACTATTGTTAATAAATAGAATGCTAAAAAACGGAAAGCTTCACATGCATTTTCTTTATGGCATGCATTCTAAAAATTGAAAAATATTCATAGTAATAATAAGTAATAAATCTAAATGGAAACTTTGATTATTATGTTTTCATTGTAACTTTCTCTTCTTTGAAGTTTTATACCCAGAAGGTACTTAACTAATCATCAGGTATTATTTTCCACTTTCAGCTGTTTATGAAAGAAAGAAAATAAATGAAATGAGCTCAAGGATGGAAATAGCTATTGTACCAGCGGTGAATAACCATTACAATTTATCCAGCAAGTTGAAAGCTTTGCAGTAAAGTTACCTCCAAAAAAGTTGTGGGTTTGCTGCAAAGGCCTGTGGGGAAAAAAAACTTACTATGTGTAGTTTACTACATTGTTGACCACATCCTGGTAGACTTCATCAACTTGTGTACCTGAAACTAGCTGCAGCTTGTCAGTGCTAGCTTAGTGTACATGCTGGCTTTGCACGTGTGGTTCATTTTTGACCGGGCTCGTCTGTGCAAGCTAGCTGCTCTCTGTTTCTCAGGTCTCAGTCAGATGGTCACTTCACAGCCTGACCTGTGAATGCAAGACCTGGGCAGAGCAAAAGCCTTTATGGCCTAGAATACTCCCATCTAAAGTCTTCTCAGGCTTTACGATTTGGGTTTCTGATTAAAGACTTATGGGAGTTTCAAACTGATAGAGGTTTTGCTCTGTATTACTGGAATTCAGAAGACTTCAACTGCGTTACAGTTTTCTGTTGTTGAGCTCTCAGCATGTGGAGCCTTGCACAAGCAGTCCACACCAGTTACAGGGGCTGTGCATCTGTGTGTGAAGGAGCACAAAGGCCAGAAGCTGAGTTCTGGGCTCAGTGTTTGTGTTGAGTGAGTTGCAAGCTGATCACATCCTGTGTACTGAGAGAGGAAAAGAACGTATGCTCTGTAATGTGTTTTCTGTTATAATCTACGTTTTTGTTACAGCAGCTGACTGTCTGTGTCATGTGGCTGAACAGAGGACTTCTGTGACAGTTACATGTTGTTTAAAAATGATGTCTATTCACTGATGATGCTTACTTCATTTTTCTCAAAACAAACCGTATGAATATCAAAATCCTGAGCCTGTTTTAAAAGTAACAAGATTGAAAATATATATTTATGTATCTATTTTCAGCTTCTTACCTTGTTGCTTCTGGGTGTTGCACTGTAAATGGGACATACTTTCAAGTTTTTCTCTGTAGTCACATGGATGGAGTTAATTTAAAATAATGAAAACTTACCTTGTCGCATGTTATTTTGACTTAAGGAGCTAAACTCCCAATGAAAACATCTAAACATATGATATTGCAGAAGTATTTCTTGAGTGTGTTTGAAGCTAAATGAGGTTCAGAGGAGTTGCAGAAGGTACTCTGTGCTTTGCAAAGTTCAAAAATTAAATTTTAAGAAAGGCAGTTTTAATGTGCATCCTGATTTGTTACAAAATTACTTTAAGATGACCTTTATCATCTTAAAGGAACAAGATAAAAATAGAAGGGCAGGAGGAACAAAATAAAAACATTTACTTAATTTCTGAGGATTCGTGCTGGGACAAGTGAGCTGGAGAAAGTAGCAAGCATAAAGTGTACAAATAATATTCAGAAAAATCATATTTTAGTGACAGATAATAATTTAGTTATTCCTGAGATGCACTAAGAGAAAACCCTAGCCATCACTCAAATGCAGGTGAATCTATACAGGAGTATAGTAGCTGCTGAGTAGTGAATTCTTGCATTAAGAGTGGGAATCTGTGAATGATGTACCCAGATTAAATAATTCAGTATTTATTCATTTGTTTCCCATTCTTGTCGTGCTTCAAGGCTGGGTGGGCTTAGAAGGCCTTGAAGTGTAAACCAGTGACAAGGAATCTCTCCTGCCCTGCCACAGTCAGAACCACAGACCATGGATACAATGCCTAAGAGAAACTATCTCAGAAAGAAGGTACAAACCACTGTGAACTGAAAACCAGCCAAATACTTTGCAGTAACCTTGGCTTTTCCTCAGATTCTCCTCTCCACTTACTAGCCAAGCCCTGCCTTACTTAGTTTCTAAAATCTCACATTATCATGGTCTGAAGCTGCAGGGCTGCAATGGAACTTGGGAAACTTGTTTCAGTAAATCTTAATTCAAATGCTGACCACATCTTGGACAGGACTGAGCATTGCCTGGCTAACAGATGTAATACATAAATGTTGGCTGTGGTTTTGGTACAACCGTGTGTAATATCTTACATGTTCCTGTTTTCTACTTCATAGAGTGTCTGTGAGACTGGGATATTTGGTCTGAAATGTTTTGTTATTGCTATGTCTCTCTCTTCTCTCTCCTTTTTTTTTTTTTTTTTTTTTTTTTTTCCATCTGAAAAATGTTTAAATCCATTTGAGCATACATAGCATCTGGAATGTTTGTCCCAGGAGCAGCAAGGGAGATGGGAATTCCTAGGTCCTATTCCGAATTTTCAGTTTTGGGACTAATTGGGAATTTTATATTGCATGTAAATGGGGTAGCATGATATTTTGCTTGCACAGCTGAATTAAATGGAAATGTTCTTTGTGTAGATGTACATACAACTGTACATACATACATTTTAGCAAGTCTCTGTGTACTAATTTATATATACAGATAAAAAGTAGTTGCCCTTCCATTTTCAGTGCCTCTGTCTATTTATTTAAGTGTAACTTTAATGTATAAATGATATTTCAACAGAGTGATTAAGTGTAAGCTTCATGTTAAACCATATAGGACATGATCACTGAATTGAAGTTGTAGCATTTATATATCGTGCTAAATTTGTGAATGAAGATTTGCATAAGCCTGACTCAGTCCTGTAATTTTTTATTACCCAAAGATAAGAGTGGAAGCTGTGACCAAACAGAAACAATGTATGTTTGTATTTATAACAGAATAATCAGACCAAAATTAAGGGAGGCGTTGAGTGCAATCTATCAATATCTAATAGATAGACTTATTTATACAAGGTACACCACTGATAGATATTAAGTGTGTGAGAGATGTATTGGTTCTGTTCATGTAACCAAACTGAAAAGATTCAAAAAAAAAAAAAAAAAAATTCTGCATGTCAAACAGCTTCTTGTGTTTTTTGAACATGGTGTTTTGAAATCAAACAGAAGTCTGATTTTTAGGGCACTGCTAGATTTACACAGGTATCTATAGAAGCAGTCCTTTGATAGCTAAATAGGTCGGAGAAAATCTGGTTTGTCTGAAGATCATATTGTCACTTGCAGTGGTTTAACCTGGAAGGAAGCTAAGCACCACACAGCAGTTTGCTCACTCCCATCCAGTTGGATGGGGGAGAAAATTGGAAAAAAATAGTAAAACTTGTGGGTTGAGATAAAGATGGTTTCTGTCATCCATCCTGGCTGTGTTCCCTCCCAGCTTCTTGTGCACCCCCAGCCTCTGCACTTGCAGGGCAGCAGGAGAAGCTGAAAAGTCCTTGACTTAGTGTCAGCACTGCTCTGTAACAACTAAAATGTTGTGTTATCAGCATTATTTTTCACCTAAATTCAAAACACAGCACCATACCAGCCACTATGAAGAAAATTAACTTTGTCTCAGCTGAAACCAGGACAGCACTCCTTCTTCTTCTTGTGCTAGGATAAACTGTTTCCCATTGGGTTGTGGTGTGGACCACACAATAAAGTCTTGATGGAGTTTCGGTTGGGAGGAGCCAGTAAGGATGCTCAGTTCTGTGAATAATTTGCTGGTAAGTGAAAGTTCCTGTAAAGCAATACTAGAGAAAATAATTTCCTACCTTATCAACTTTTTTTCATTCTCATTCAAAGGACTCTGGCCCTGATTCTGGTAGGACAGACACTGGTATATTAGTTAGTTAGTGTAAATCTCTTGGCATCAGATGCTGATTGAAGTGAAAGCTTCTTAAATCTTGAATAATTCAATTGATTGTAATTGTTCTATTTATTTGCACAGATATATATCATACACTAAGGAGCTTGCTTAAAAATACTAAAAATAGAGAATTAGAAACATAGGCAGGGACAGAGAAATAAAACACAAAAGGCAGGGAAAATGTATGTGAGAAAGGAGGAAAAAGTGAACTAACCGTGGTATGTAAAACAAAAGAAAAAAGATCAGAATGAACCAGAGTCAATGGAAAAGAGAATAAGTCTAGAGAGGCAGGAAGCCTGAGGGAGGCCTGGAGAAAGAAAACTACAAGAAAGGAATATCAGAAAAAAAAAGGAGGGGCTGGAAGAGGAGGAATGTATGACTAGAGAAGGTGAAATCCAGGAATACACCAAAGAGAAGATTTTATTTTATTTTATTTTATTTTATTTTATTTTATTTTATTTTATTTTATTTTATTTTATTTTATTTTACTTTACTTTACTTTACTTTACTTAACAGCAGCAAAATGTACATTTTTAAAGTTTTGTTATTCACTATTGAAAAGACCTATGAATCTGGCTCCTGATAAGAGTCTCACCTTTACTTGTGGAACTAAATTTTCCTTACGAAACCTTCACTTGCTTAAGTAAAAGGAATTGCTAATCATTGTAATCTTACCTCATGAAAACACAGTCTGCACAGAAATGGATGCTAAAGTGCTACTAGTTTTATTAAAAATAAATAAATAAAAAAATGGTAGCTAAACTGCATGCACACACACTAAAATTTTTCTTCAGACAGCAAGTATGTACTGCCTAAGTGGTGTGTAACAATTTAAATTAATTTAGCCAGCTTTAATATGGTTTTGCCAACTGCTTTTGTTACAAATAAATATTTTAAGATCAATTTTCATATACAATCAAAGCTTAGGAACAAATCATTTCAATATGCCAAGATTCCTTTCATTTCTGTGTCTCTCTTCTTCCTTCCTTGCCCTTCCATCAGTGGCTAGCTATTAAAGAGAAAATGGTTGTAATCATTATTATAATAGATCCCTCTGCATGATCATTCTAAGTGGGCCTAATCCTCTGCTTTTCTTATTGCATTGCAATATCCTACTATGGGAATGGAAGCGATGACACAAAGGATTATGACTACTGGGTATGAAAAAGGAAGACCAGAGTGAAAGTTACTCTTTCTATAGAAGTGCTTAATAAACATTACAGTTTCGCACATGGGCTGATAGGAAAAAAAAACCTACGTGGAATGAACTTCTTTAGCACGTTTTCCATTGCAATTTTACTGAAAATACAGGTTAATTAAAACACACACACACAATAGCCTACTTTTGAGTTCTAATATGAGACAAGGCCATACAGTATGCATACAAACTGTAAGAAATAATTTATAGGACAAATTCCCCACAAGACCATTCAGGGGAAAAAAACTAAAAGAAAAAAAAAATAAAAGAAAGAGAGAGAAAAAAAGACCTGGCTCTTGACACTAAAGGCTTAACATCAAATGCGGCCAGAAATCCATTTTCACAGTTTTATTGCCCATTCTGGACGCTTCATTTCAAAGGGAAAGAATTTGAATTCAGACACATAAAATTCCCTTTGTTCTCTTGCCCTCCAGCCTTTGGTGCTAGTGTGGACGGTCCTATAGGGAGAGGTTGAGATCAAAAAAAAATTTGCAGCTTAGATACCTGGCCCCAAATGATGCCCCTTGGCATTCTTAATTAAATCAGCTTTGCAATAGATTGACAATGCACTGTCAATTATAATCATTTATATTAGCAAACGGAGTATTTTTAACACTTTGGAAATAACAGAATTTCAGGAGACCTGGGGGGGGGGGGGGGGGAACTCTATAAAATTATACTGTATGATGATCACATACAATACAGTGCGTCAGATTGTAGGTCACATAACATTTTATTCTATCGTTTCTCATGTCTTTTCCCATCTGAAAGGACATTTCCAATTAGTTTCATCTGGGTGGTTTGTTGTTTTTTCTGTCAGCTTCAAAACAGAAGTTGTGCGTACTGTAAGGGGCATGAAGAAGGCAACATTGCAGTCCTGTGATGGAGGGAACCTTTGTCATAGAGAAAGGGCCTGATCCAGAGTCTACTGCACTGGAGGGAGGTATTCCTATTGATCTCAGTAGGCTTTGGACCAGTACCTGCAGAGATTATTTTCACTGAGAGTTCTGAGGTACTTTTGATATTAAAATCTGTGCAGGCATATTTATGAAAGGAAGGTATCTCCTTTGCTAGCAAATGACAGCCTGGCTTGTACTGATGAATAAGGTACTTTCTGCTTTCTACAGTGTTATTTCTTTATGTTTTAGCCTCATGTCTCTTTCTATTCCAGTTAATTTGGAATAGATACAGATCAGCTCTCAGGCTTCAGAGTGTAAATTGATCACCTGGAGAGGTCAGGAAGGCATTTTTTCCTCTCCACATATAGCACTGCACAAGAGATTAGAGGTCTGTGTAACAATGCCTGTATTTCCACTTTCTGCGGAGTTTATAGCTACTTTTTCCTTTCTTCTTTTTGGAACCCACTGACTCTCATATTCATTTTGCTTTAGTGGGTTATGCATGACTTTTGCTTCAAACATTCATGTAAGTTGATTTTGATTTTCCTGTATGAAATATAGTTCTGTATTAGTATAGGAGAGCAGATGAGTTGCCTGTTAGCAGACTGTGCTCTTGTTTCATGGCAATAAATTGATACCTTCTTTCTGCTGAAGTCAGTGGCATGGGCAATTTTTAATTGTATATTTGTTTTATAGGAGCCTGTCAGTGTAGCAGTTGAGAAGAAGCTTATAGCTAACCTTGAAAAGTATTATTTTCAATAAGCTACACATGGAGTAGTCAAATTTAATTTCATTTTTTAAGAGATTTTTAAAAGTTGTTGTAACTGGGAAATACTAATCACATATTGCAGATTTCTCCCTAATTAATACACTTTTCTAAGCCTTATGACTTTGAATTTCAAACCCAGTTGTGAGTTTCTGACATTTCTCTCTGTCATGGTTTTGGCTGGGATAGAGTTCATTTTCTTCACAGAGGCTTGTATGATGCAGTGTTTTGGATTTTTAATGAAAACAGTGGTGATAACACAACGATGCTTTAGTTGTTGCAGAGCAATACTTATACAGAGTCAAGAACTTTCCTGCTTGTGCTGCCCTGCCAGCAAGGAGGGAGGCTGGGATGGGACATGGCCAGGACAGCTGACCCAGATGACCACTGGTATATTCCATACCATATGGCATCATGGTCAGGAACACCTGCCTCCTGATGGGAAATAGTGAATTAATTCCTCGGTTTGCTTTGCTTGCATGTGTGACTTTTGCTTTACCTAGCAAACTATCTTTATCATGAGTTCTTGAACTTAGAATCATAGAATCATTAGGGTTGGAAAAGCCCTCCAAGATCATCTGGTCCAACCATCACCCTACTACCAATGTCACCTACTAAAGCATGTCCCTAAGCACCACGTCCAACCTTCCCTTGAACACCTCCAGGGACAGTGACTCCACCACCTCCCTGGGCAACACATTCCAATGCCTGACTACTTCTACCTTGCTAATTCTCTCACCATCCCACCTGGAGAGTGAGAGAGTGGCTGTGTGGTGCTGAGCTGCCTGCTGGAGCTAAACCAGAACACTCAACTGAGCTATTCCCAAGTTTCTCAGCATTTAGGAACTTACAAAGATCCTAACAATTTGTTTGTCCAGAAACAAGAGGTAAGGTTAAAAGATAATAGAGAAATTAAATATATATATATATATATATATATATATATATATAGTGACCTGATCTAAACTGTCAAAGGATCACGACCTGAAAACTGAGAACTGGCCTGCAAATTATTCTTGTGAACTGAGATCAAGAATTTCCAAGTCAGGACCTGTCCACCAGCTATTACATGAAAAGAAAGTGACATCTCATTTGGTGAGGTCCCTTTTGAAGCATGCCTTAAGTATAACTTGAATTGCAGTACACTGAACCAGAGGTGGAAGTGAACAGGGGGTTGATCTTAAGCACAGATATTCTGCAATAGTTTTTGTCACCATGGTAGTGAGTAGCTGAAATGTTCATTTACTGGAGCTTCTAAATAAATACAAAATAGACCTCATTACAGTAGCTGATCAGTAGTAGAGATTCCTTGACTAGCTTTAGACACTGACATGAGATCAAATACAAATCTATGCTCTTACTGCTGCAGTCAGAGAATTGTTCTGAAAATCTGACTCTTCCTCTTTTCCATTTCCATTGTTCTTTTAAGCTGTTTTTAGCTTTCACTTATTTTTCTTTATACTAGTTTTTTTTCTTCTTCCTATGTACATATATCCAAAACAAGATTCTTAAAATCATACCTGCAGAGCCAGCTCTTTCCTCTAAATGTGTCATGTGAGGAAAGTCACTGAGGTCTGCATAGTATTCCTCTTTTGTTCTTTCACCAACCCAAAATCTCATAGCAATAGAAATCTTGTATGTCAAGCTATCCTCAAGTTTGAGCATCACTGGACATCCTCCTACTTATAATCACGGTTTCCATTCCATTCTAATTTTCCATTTGAAAACTCTTGTTCCCACTGCACTGTTCTAGAATTTCCTCAACCAGTCTACACCTTTCTTCCAAATCAGCACTGTCTGTTGCTAGCAAACTTCTGTTGAGCTTTGGAAACTCACTGAAGTGGAGACTAGACTCCATGTATATTTAAACAATAAATTTCCAGCTACAAGAAAACTGAGGAGCATAGGAGTGCCAGCTAATTCAAATAACCATTAACATTGTCACAAGTATAAAAGATGAGGGAATAACAACTCTCAAATAAAGTCGACCGTGATAGTTTTTAACCTCTGGTCTGTAGATTAAACAGAGCAGAAAATAATCAGTTTTCAGGTAGATTCTTGGTACGTTTTGAAATTTAGTTAATCGGAAAACCAATTAAAATTATCAATAAGTTTATAATTCAATCTGTGTAGAGATCTTATCACATCTTATTTTTATGCACTCTGTGAAGGATTAATATCTGTTGACATAGTTGAGTCCAATACACACTCAATTTCTGTAGCTTTTAAAAGTTAAGAAAGCATGGTGCTGCAAAGGATTCAAAAGTACCATATTCTGGAATCATGCTAAATTCACTTAATTTGAGCAAATGTTTGCAATGAAGAAGATTAGATTTGTGATGAACCCATTTAAAGAGGGTCAGCTTTTCAATACAGAATAAAAGATCTAACACATGAAGACTGAAAAGACATGAAGTATGGATGTGTTACCTCATGGAAATTATATTTCAGGTATTGGATGGTTCCATTTTACTTTTTGAGGCAAGTTCCTTCACTGGAGTGCCTCATTCATGATGCCTTTGTAATTGTGCAATTCCTATAGTGCGTTAAGATGACACAAGAAGAAAAGAGACCCTCCAGCAGTAGCAGTCCTGTTAGAAAGTACAATATGAAATAAAAATGAAGGAGAGAAGGTACCTGAATTTAAGTTCTTGTAAAGGATCATAATGATATTTATGGTTCAATATTTTTAAATCCTTGAAATTCAGGTAAAAATAATGAGGGTTTGGCTTCCCCCTTAAAAGTATCAAAAATACGTAGTATCATCAAGAGCCCATTACAAGCAAAACTAAGGTGTGTAAAACAAACAAACAAAAAAACAAACAACAAAAAAAAATCAATAACAAATATCTGTTAAAATACACCCTGAAACAGGAGAAGTAACTTTTTTTTTTTTTTCTTTTACCCCTGTTCCAATTGTCCAAGTGGATATCTGTGAAGATTTATTTCCTATGTAGATCCAATGGTAATTTAGGATGATAAATCTCTCAGAGAACTCTCTGCAGACTTAGTGAAAATGTATGCCTGAAGCTAATTTTCTCCAACAGTCTGGCTTTTCCTTTTCCAGTTATGTTGGCTTCTGAATAGTCCAGCCCTTTGTTTTCCTGTAAAGCCAAAAGGGATTTTGCTTTTCAGAAAAGACACAGGGGCTTAATTGTCAGGGGTATCCGTGAAAATGGTCCTGTCAAGGGATTCCTGTGAGTGTCCATGTACATAGGAGAATGTTCCCATTGAACTTTCTGTCATAACTGAAAAGGAATTTTAACATATATTAAGAAACTTGTTATATGAAACAAGTTTGGAAGGGAACAAAAAACCTCAGTTCTATCATTGTTTCCCAGGGCAAGAGAAGCTGTACCTAAACCAGTCTTGTCATCTTTATCTAACCTGTTCCTAAGAATTTCTACCAATCTAGATTCCATCTTTTCTTTAGACAATGCTTCAAAACTTACAGGTTATTTGTAATATGCAGGCTCATTATTTCTTGCCTCATAGTGTGGAGAATGAATGATTCCATTTTGCTTTGCAATTTCCTTTTCTGCTTCTCCAATGATTCTTATTGCCCAGTCCTAGTCTCTGTGACATGTTTACATCATACATTCCTTCAGGTATGGAGCAATATTCCAGTATACACAATATTCCAGGTATGCTGCATGCTGTATCGGGTCAGAGGAGAGGACAGAATGTCCTGGTGCATTTTAGATGACATTTTTTATACATATCTTTTTTTTTTTTTTTTGCCACAATATGACATAACTCTGTCATGGTTAATAATATTACAAATTTTAGAACTTTGCCCTTTGTCTTTGGTTCACTGTATCTACTTTTTAAGACCACTATTTCGCCCAATTCATTTTGAAGTTTCACTAATATTTTATTTCCCTACTTTCCGTCACATGTTGTAAGCATTTGGTAAACTCTTAGTCATTGCAAATTATGAGATTAAGAACTCAGATCCAGAAAAAGAAGTATTGTGTCAATTTATATGAACAAAGATCAGTTTGTTGTAATCTTAAGTTAGGGGCAAAAATTATGCTGATTTCATTTAAATGAAACTTGGACCTTATTATGATGGACTGCTTTACATTTAGTTATGCTGCTTTTAATTTAGAAACACGCTCACCTTCTCTGTGAGTTCGAAAGTATTCCTTTTCTCCTACCGTTTCGCCATTATCCTACAGTGGAATAAGTGAATCTCTTAGCAAAGTTACAGAATTACTGAAAAGTATTCAGAAAAAAAAAAAAAGGAAAAAAAAGAAAAAAAAGGCATCTTATATGACTTAAGCTGTATTTGGTTTGGAAGATAAATGAGGTCTGGTCTGGGTGTCTGTTTCTGATCTAGGCAAATATAGTCAAAATCTAAACTCTACCTATGAGTACAATCCATATTTAATATCTTCGTTATCTAGAATACTACATTGGGGTTCACTCTAGCATTTTTAGTATCTACCTTTTGCTGCATTTCATCTTTACATTCAATTTAGCTCTTCTTACACGTTGCTTTTTGTTTTTTTTTTTTTTTCTTCTTTTTAAATAGGACATCAGACAGGCCAGCTGAGCAACTCAGCATTGTGAGAGAGCTCACATTGTTCACATAGTTTCTCAAACAAGAGTACAGTGAGCTCCGTTAAAAATAACATTTACCATGGCATGGTACAAATACCTCATAGTGGAAAACACTCTAAGCAAGGAAATACTGTGGTAAAATCAATAGTCCGGAATGCTATTATGCTTTCTAATGGCACCCACTGTTTGAGAAAGGAACATATACAGATATTTCCACATTTCTTACGTCCTATTCATGACAACTAGAATCAAATTACATTTAGGCAACAAAGACATAGATTTATTTTTCAGGCTCTAAGCTCTTCTGAAGCAAAACTTGCCTGGGGCCTGGAATCTGACCCCAAACCTACTGAAATCAGGGGAGATTTTCCCTTTTCTTCATCCATCTCTAAGACGAGTCTGTAGGGGCAGCATCCAGTGCAAGGAAAGTGTTCGGCGGTGTGGTTCACTCAAAGACTGTTGTGTTGGTCCCACATGCTGCTCCTCCTCAGGACATAGAATGGGGAGACGTCTGTGGTCAGATGCAGGGTGCAGAGTGGCTTCCACTGGGGCACTTGGAAATGCTTGGTGGAGGTGTGGGGCAGGGAGCAATTTAGCCTGTGGGAGATGTACACTGAACCCATTAAACATACTCCTCACTGAACCCATTAAATGTACTCCTGAGCAGCACTCAGGATGCACACAGAGAACGGGAGTGTCCTGCCTGTGGTGAATCATGGCAAACCTCTGCAACTTCCAGGCACCGTGTGCCAGGAGTGCCCTTGTCCTGGCACATGGGGCTGCAGCAACCAGAAACACAGCACAGTTGCAGTTTGACTGGTAGCTCCTCTTGGGCCTTCAGAGCCATCCTGCTTGGCGATGCATGGAGACAGATGTGTGACAGTAATGCTAGGTTAAACCACAGAGCTATTAATTTTTTAGATTTTTGAAGAAGAAACTAGTGTATGCATATGGCAGCTCATATGCATTCTTAAAAAGAGTTTGGTTCTTCATTTTGGTGTATCACACTTTTGAACATAAAACTGGATGTACTTCTTTCATAAATATTACATTTTGGGGGGGATTTTTGGGGGGATTTTTCTAGCAAGCACATAAAGGAATAATTCTGTTTTTTCTTACTCCTGAAGAGGTACAAAATCGTTCCATATGATTAGTTCAAGCACCATTGTACAAGACAAAGTAAACTTTTGTCTATAAAAAGGGGAAATGTTTGAAACCAACCTTTATGGATTTTACCACTTCCTTGGCATTGTGATCTCTAAGAACTGAGGTCAGAATATGGCACACAATAAAAAATACTTTGTTAGCATCATGCTTATGTTAGGAATATCCTTATACATTTATTATTCACGGATTTTGTTTGTTACATTTTTTAAATACTGCAAAGCCTGTATATTTATAAATATTCCATCATTAATTATGTGCATGAGAAACTAAACATATTGTAATTGGATAACAATAATGAACCTTTGCATAGTTCAAATGTTTAACATGTGGTCAAATAATTCAGTGTGTGGGCAGATAATGACCCCAATTCCAAATAAACCTGCTTTTGGCTTGAAGAAAATTATAGAATCATTACTGTGGAGAGAATTTGGATATATATGTTTGTTGTATGCTTAAATGCGTTTTGGAAGCAGCTTTTTAAACTACCGGTCAAAGGTGAGGAAAGGTGGAAACTAATAGCTAAAAAGGACCCCATTGATTAAAATTTCTTCCCACTTGGATTTATTTTCCCTTTTCATATTATATTATTTGTGAGCTTGCCTGAAGTACTTTGTGCAGGATTCCAGGTGGAAAAAACCCACATTGTATAGTATTTAAATAATTGAATGCTGGCAGAAAGGTGGGCTTTTGATGAGTCTGCAGTTTTGTGTTGAAAATCAAATATATTGTAAGCATAGGGAAACACAACTCAGTGCCCTAAGAAGGTCTGGTGTCATGGTCAACATGCAAAATTTGCATGAGAGGTTATTCAAAAGAGAGACAGGAGACTTCCCTATTGTATTAACATGGTAATGAAATTCTTTGTGTCTATTATCCTGATCCACACCAGCTCTGGTATGGAGAAGGTCTGGGTTTTTACAAGCTATATGCTTTTATGCAGAGATATTTTATTAAGCTAATTAAAAGTTTTATAAAAGTAAATTATACTTATGTTTTTGTCTCCTATTTACAGTCATTTGGGAACCCAGACCACCTCCGATGACTTCAGAGAGGGCTGGTCAGGTCTCATCTGTGTAAATCTTGCGAATTGTCGTAGTCTCATTGCATTTGATTTACATGTGAAACCTGCGGACTGAGCACAAATGCTAACCAGACAGCTGATAAATAACACAATAGCAAAGTAACAGTTTTGCATTTCTTTAACTCCTTTCTTATAGGGACCTCCAAATATTTTTCAGACCTTAATGAATTAACCTTCACAGTAAAATTGTCTTGTTATAATAATAACCATAACACCAAACCATTAATGTTTATATATGTCATTATGTTTATTAATTTGCTGCCTTGTACCTTTAGTAATGACCTAAGACTTATTGCACAAGTTTGCTTAAATACAAAATGAAAATCTGGTCCTGTCCCAAACATCTTACAACCTAGAGGCCTGACTAGTGAGATTTTCCCTGCTTGACAGAGGGAGTCTTTTAAACTTGCCGCCTGTCTGCTGAGACATGTCCGTGTAGATCTGATGCATGTGAAAAACAAATAAGCTCAAACTACCCAGGAAGTGGCTTAAATCCACTCTGAGTTTGGTTTCAGGCAACCAGTTTCGTTTCATATTTGCAACAGGCTAGAAGCACGTATGCATGCAGTTATCAAGTCCCAGCTGAGGGCTGTACCTCAGCTGCTTGTGGTTGGCCTACTCATATCCTCAATCTTGTACAGTTTCAGATTATGAGACTTAAAATAAGGTATCAATTCCAGCTTTGCAACCAGAAACAGAGAGAGATTGTACAGAAAGCTGATTGAATCAGGTGTCAAAGAATAAAGGTTCATTTTCCAGTGTGCAGCTATGAGTGCTAGCAGACCTGTTGCACAGCCAAAAGCAATTTAACATTGATATTTGGGAAAGAGGTCCCAAGTGATACAGAAATGGGCCAATGTTTGTGCATGAATCTCACTTAGCTCAGCTGCCTGTTGTCCATGTACTGCCTTATCCGCTGTCCAGTAATGCTGATGGGAAGTTTTGCAAGAAGTGCCTCCACAAAGAAGTTGGGCTCAAGTAAGATTTCTTTCTGAGAGCAAGGAGGGAATAATGTGCTTAGTGATGGCATAAAGGAGAGAAACCACAGGGGCTGTAACAACCTGCTGCTTGCTGCAATGCAAACTAACGACAAACAGGCATGTGGAGTTACACCACTGATAGCCATGGTCCTTCTGTCATTGTGCCCCTTATTCACCTCTGAGAGTCTCTAGATGATCCTGTCAATCTGACCTGCCTGTCCTTTTTTTTTTTTTTCTTTTTTCTTTTTTCTTTCTTTTTCTTTTACTTTGGCTTGTATAGCCCTACTGAACTGTACTGAAAATGACTTCAGTGACTGCTGGATCAGGCCTTGATTCTCTACAAAACAGTGTTATGCACCTAGGTTAAGCAGCTCCTAAGGGAAAAGAAACAGATGCCAGGAGTGTAACAGAAAGGAGCTTTTGAAGAAAAAGTTGTGAAACAGACCTATTAGCAACTGGTACTTACAGGGCTGAAAGCCACCTTGATGGTGGGGGGACAGGAACAGCACATCGGGTGACACAAACCACGCTCTGCACTACTTGTCGTTCATGGGTGGGCAGGGAAAACACGTGCCAAATTCATGTCTGTTTTGTAGCATGTAATGTGGATCTTGATATAGTTGCTGTTGATTATTTTGAAATATTTACTTCACAACTGAATGCAAAATCTAGCGGTTACTCTAGCTGCTCTGGGAACAATGTTTTAGTGGTCACTGCTGCGCAACAGTAACCACTAGATAGAATTATGAACAAAATAGAATTGAACTAATACACATTATTGTTCTTATAGTAATGTATAATAACTGCAGAGTAAAGCAAACAGATTTAGGTAATGCCAAAATTAAACTTGACCATTCAGCCTTAATTTAACCCATTTATGTATATGCCTTATATTAATATTAATTATAAGATCATCACATAGTTTTCCTGTAGAATCCTATGTTTATTCTGAACACGGGATGAATGGTGTTTATGGAATAAGCTGCTATTCAATAGTTTGTTTTGTTTCCATTATTTGGTCTGTGAAATTTTAATGTACTTTGATCAATAGGATGTATTACAGCTGCATTTACCTTATGAAAACTTGGCAATTTTACCTGTAAATGCTCTTATGTTTTGTTAAGGTATTTCCAGAATGTTTCTGTAATTAGGATGTGTGCAGAATGCACGATTTTGCAAACTCCATAGAAGTGCACCATAAACACCACAATAATTGCCATGCTTCTAATAGAACCCATTAGGGTGCTGTCAACGCCACATTAATCAACAAAGACCTGATTTTGCCAGGTTTTATTTCCAACCCTGTTGGGTCAAAAGCAGCCTGGATCATCAGCAGACAGAACATTTGCAGTCTTCTGGTTTCCATGAGTCCTAATATGAAATTACATGGTGCTTTTCAGCACAGGTCGAAGGGTATGCAGGTTCAAATCCCAGAGCAGTTTCTTTGGCTCTTGAAGTTTGACTCCACTGCACAGTAAGTGCACCAAAAGAATAGCCATGTTAGCACAGTCTGGGTTAAATCTTATCAAATTAAATTCTGAGGAACAAGCTACATCAGCTCAGTGGAATTGTGTGCTAACCTGATAGCACTGCCTGTGGCCCTGACTCAAGTCATGTGAGTGTCCCTCCATGGCATTGCCCTTGGTTAAATAACATGTATACACTAACAGCACTACTGGCAATGCCAGTAAGGAGTGCAAGTCTGAACAGAGACTGACAGTCTTCACAGAATGCAACTGAAACCCATGGTAGTGTTGTTCTCCAGGCTGTACTTTCCTCATGGTTGTAGACCATGGCAGGCTGTGGTACCTTTCAACAACAACTCCTTTTGTTTTTGTTGGTTACTGAGTTGGAGCAGGCCTTCAGAATGAAAACAGGCCCATTCTCCCAGGCAAGAAAAAGGATAGGGTAAAGACTGATTCTGGGGGGGAGGGAGATAAAACTTTTAAGTATGTTCCAGTACCCTAGGAAAATACCCCTTTAATGCAAGAGACGCTGTGTTTTGCAGAAGTTTTCCCTTCCCCTAAATTCATATCATACAAAGTGACATCCCAGATTGTACTTTCTGGGTTCCAAAGTTTTGGGCAGTTGTGAAAGATTATATACTCTCCTCTCTGCTTAAATGGAAAAATGGTCAGAAACAAGTTAGAGGAGACCCAGAGGGGGAAAAGAGCTTGGAAGTACAAGATAAGTCAGGAATGCTCTGTGTTTTGATGGCGACCTAAACTCAATGACAACTCCAGTTCATAAACTGGAGCTTCAGCTGCTGACTTAAAAATAAAACCAAACAAAACCAGTCGTCTAGCACATAGAGCAATTCTGGGCCCCTTAGAGCATTGGAGTCTAAGGGGTTTAGGGTCACACAGGTTTTTCATACATAAGGAAATTTCATCCCTGTCACCAACAGAAGATAGCCCTTATAGAATGGAGCTATATTAAATAAAAATATTTAAAAAAAAAAGTCAGGATATTTTGGGTCTTGAATTTTTCCTTGCAAATTCCATACATTTGCACGCTATTTTTCTGTAGAAGAAGGGAAAATATGAAAAGACATAGCTTGAGCGTAGTCACTGAAAAAAAAAAGAAATGAAGTCACCATACATAAATGGTGACATTGTTTGTTAGAATAGGTGACAATACATTTGCCAAGAGCCACTGGTACTTCACTCCCAGGTCATTCTGATTCCTGGGTAATTTACATTTCTGTCTCAGTGCTTTTCAATAAACAGCTAACTCTGATCTATAATATAGTCAGTTCTAAAAAGCCGGATTTCAAAAGGTTTATCCATCTAGCTAAAATGAACCTCAGTCATCTTTGTGCACAAAACACCCACATAGGCTATTTGTCTTGGACTTGAGTGTTTGGCAAAAAGCCTGACTTAAGTCTTGAGCATGAGAGCTTAGTGAAGAATGCTGCCATTCACAGAGGGGGGGTTGATGTCCAGGACTGACCCCACCCTCTGTACTTAGCTCTGAGCTTCTTGGCAAGGGCAGAGAAACCACAAGACAAGTTTTATCATCTGGTAAACCTGTCGCTTGAAAAAGAAAATGACTTCAGTAGAATACTTCAACAATTATAGTACATTTTAATTAGGTGTATACCACATAATCACAGCTCTTTTTTTTTTTTTTTTTAAGTGTATAGAGTTGCAGAGAAAAACAAAGAAAAAACAAAACAAAACAAAAAACACAACCCAGTGCTATTTGTTGTAAGAGCTTTAGGAGGTACCCCTGGTAACATGGGTCTGTCCTCCTACACCTCTGGGATACCTGTTTCAGCTGTTAGAAAATATAGCTATTAGGTCATGAGTTGGGTAGGCGCTTACAGATGGGCAGATATGAACACCACTGCGTCCTCTGTCACAACAGAATAGAAGGAAGGATTTAGACTGACACAGACTGAAAGAGGAACAAGATGGCAAAATAGGCTGCTTGCAATGGCAGAGCCTGTTCCCAATTCAGGGAAGGGATGATACTGGCATATGGATGCAGTAAAGGAAACTTATAAAACAGAGGGAAGTGTCTAGCCTGGTGGGTCATACCTGCCTCAGACAGTTATCTGATGAGTCTGTTTTTTTCTTATGCTTTGGCAAGAGTTACTTAGCTTGTCTTGCCAGCAAATTCTCAACTAATTGAATTGACAAGCATGGACATTTTTAAATTAAAGCTCTCAATCTGCCCCAAATGTAACTGGTTATTTTTCATTGTAGTGTAGTGTCTGCCATATGAGTTAATCTATTGAGTCACTTACAGTCACTGAAGAAGAAAGCTGATAAAATATCTTTGTGCTGGAGGTGAGTAGACCTCTGGTCTTTTAGTCATTCTTTCTGGGTAGTGTGCTGGCTTTAAGCCCCTCATGTTTGGTTTGGCATGAATGGCACCTTTTATTCTTATTCTCATCCTAATTCTTCCCTCAACTTTGGGCAGTGAATTCCTGGCTGCAAGTTCTCCCCATCCATTTATATCTCATTTGCTGATCATGAAGCACCAAGATGGAGTGCTACAAGGTTTGAGATGTCCTGGTAGCTGATGGTCAGCCTCAAATCTCATTAAATTTGATGACAGTGAAGGCTTCCCTGTGCTTCTGTTGTTGGTATTATGAGGTTATAATACGGTGATTACAACTAAATAATTAAGCATTAGGTATTATAGAGTCTCTTGAAATACTTCTGTCCCTTCCTCCCTTTTTCTTCTTGTTGTATAGAAATTTGTAAAAAGCCTTATATTCTACACTTTTATCCTACATGTAAAATGAATTTACCTTTTATGCTTCTATTTCCATATTTTTGAAGTATGTGCTCTCAAAATGTGTGCCTGTATGCATATTATTCACTAAGTCCCCTTCTGGAGGGATTAGACTCTATTATGCCAGTCATAGAAAATCCCAAGCATTCCTTGTTATGGAAGGTACATCAAAACTAAAGCTCATGCTTAGATCTCTGAGACACAATCATCAGAAAGACATTATGGGGAATTCTGGTGTGCAAGGAGATTGTATTTGTGTATTTTGTGTTTGTACAAATGTGCATGAGAGTATGTTTTGCCAGAAAGTGTGCATACCCTGTGCATTAATACTTTGCAAATATACTTACCATGTATATAGTTTTAGAACAGTTTGCCAAGTTTTATTCAACAGTCTCATGATTTTTAATTGACAAATATTTGCTTGGAGGCTGAAAACTTCTATGCCAAGTTTCAGTCCAAATTGCCCACTTCAATATCAGAGTTAAGGAGCCATGAAAAATGAAATATATACTGGAAAGTAAGGGGAAAAAATGTTGGCTTTTGCAGTTTTGCCAGGTGAGTACTTAAATAGTTGATTCTAAGCTTGCTACAGTAATTTACAATTACAATTACCTGCTACAATCTGTATATTGAATGATGCCATTTAGGAAGGAGTTTTATCTGATTGCAAGGAGCACTTAAAAAGGACATTTTTACATATCACACAGTTAGGTGTTGTGACTATCAGGATCTGATCCAAAACCTACTGAAACTGGGAGAAAGAGACCTATTAACTTTAAGAGCTTTGGATTGGACATGAAAGACAGTATAAAATAGATTTTTTTTTCTCTACTTAAAAGTAATGCAGACTCACCTTTTAAGTTTTGCAGGTTAAATTCTATCCGGATTATCATGAGCTAAGAGCTAAGGATCTTTGGTGTGCCACGAGCTATATAATATTAAACCCCTTCATAACATTAATTCCTCATTGAAAATTCTCATGTTCTTCAGTGGTCACAGTAAGTTGAGTCAGAAATAGTTAGTGTCTACTGTCCTTTGGATTTTTTGCTTGCATACATATAGTCGAAAAATTTAGTCAAGGTGTCTCAGTCAACCTGTGCCTGGACAAAGTGACCCTGTAATTGTATTGCTGTAACCCTAGTATTTTATCCCATATGGTTCTTATCTGATTTTTTTTTTTTTTCCACAATAGCAAAACTCCAGGATAAGCCTCACTTGCTTATATCACAGCACCACAATTATCTCCTCACAGTGTGAAAGGCACTGCCAATCACCCCTATTGGTAGCCACATTTATAGGTTAGGTTGGGAGCATGTAGAAAACAGGGACTGCATCATCCTCTGCCTGCCATAGCACCTGCAGTGAATTGATCATACTTGATTACAATATATGAAATCCCAGCCTGCAATACAGCAGTCATATTGCAAAGCTTATATGTAATCAGGGGAAAAATCCAAATGTCTTGCTGTGTCACAGCAGGGTTGGAAAGTAGAACAGAAAATACTGGTAGTCTGGAGGTAGAGAGGGAGGCTCAGAGGTTTGGCTAAGTTGCAAATGTGTATTTTTCCATACTTGTCCCAACTGAAATCCCTAAACAATGTAACAGCCTGACACTACTTTGTTATCCCTTTCTGCCTAAGAAATGGAGTGTGCCCCAAAAAGACATGGTGTGAGGCAGTGATATAGCATGCTTGCAAAGGAAACACATGATGACAGAGTGAGGAGGGTAACCATGGTGAGAATGGTTGTGGAAGAATTTCCATGAGACAATTTTGGGATATGGTAGATACTTTAGTCTTGCAAAAAACTGAAGGAAATCTGCCTGCAACACTAGACCTTGAACCATTTTAAACACAAGCAAAACCAGCTTTTACAACAAAATGACAGAACTGTTTCAACTTCTTGTTTATTTCCTTTTCTTGACAACCTCCATGTTAGCATTAGTCAGCTGCAGGGATGGATTAGATTCATAGCAAATCCACAGCCTGTCTGTGAACAATGTGCAGTAGTAGCATGATGTCCTAAACAGTGGTCTGGTTATTCAGGCCCTGCAAAAATGAACCAGACATATCCTATGGTGTTTGTGCATGAGTACTGAATGCCAGTGCTATAAAACTTTCTTATTGGGCAGTCTGATGTAAATTTATGAAAATCCCAGTCCTCAGAATGTTCAGATGGATTTCCCTCAAATATATTTTCAGAGATAGAGCTTTTCATGGGTCAGGCCACTTGCCATCTACCTCCATCACCTAATCTTTTATTTCCAGACTTCTCCTGGTTTTAGTCTTTTCCTTGCACCTTAGCCAGCAGCTACACAGCTCAGGTAAAGCAACCTTTTCTCTTGGTGGAAGATTTGTAGAGGTCATAGTACAATCCCTCATTTGTTTTTCATTCTTTTCTTCCACAGATATGCCAGACTTCTTCCACGTGAAAAATTTGTGGAAACACTTGGACTTTGATGGAAATCAGTGACTATTAATGCAAACCAGAACTCCCCAATGATAATAATTTCAAGATAGTCAGACTGCAGTGGTAACTGTAGAAAAATACCTTCCAGATTAAATGCAATTAGTTGTGATTTTAAGGCAGATTGGTAAAAAAAATCTAGGTTATGTATGCATGTAGACATATTTACAATATTCTTAACTTCAGTTTGGCATTATTTAGTGATTATTTCTTCACTATAAAACAAAATACACACAGTTGTACAGAAACTAGTCCAGAAAAGCACTGAGTAAATCCTCCATTTTTTCTGAGAATTGCTGTTTATAGGAATTGAAACTGCTAACATCCCTTAAGACAAGCTTCTTGTTTCCCAGTGTCTGTCCCATGCAACCTGTAGGCCGGTAAAGGGCATGTGAACAGCAAAACAGACAAATACACATAAAGCTAGAACTGCTAATTTTGAGTATCACCAGCATCCCAGCTTTGTATCTCGTTAAAGGGCAAAGGGCAGAAACTCTGAGGTCTTTCCTGCAACAAGCTGCTGGTTGACATGGAGCACCCAGGTCTACTTAATAAAGCTTGCTCTGTATGTGCAGTTTCTGAGAACCTCACATAAATATCATATATCTACTTCATCTTGTCAAAAGCTCTGTCAATGTCAAACTGCACAAGCAAGTGCCAAAATATGTAACCAGTTTTACAAATGAATAAGGTTAACAGGTATCTCCCTGCAGAGCAACAATTTCCCTTTTATAAACCCCTCCTGCAGTGGGTGAGTGCTGCATGGACATACGGTTTTCAGCCTGCAGCCAACATTTAAGCAATAATCCAAAGTGACAGTTTTATGACAGATCTAAGTAACTCGAGAAACAACTGAAAGGATCCTTTTCTCCTTTCCTAAGTGAGATCCTCATACAGGCAATTTGCAGGTGCTGAATGAAGGAAGGACTCTCCTCAAAAAGCAATGCAATATCATAAAGAAATGACCAATCCTTCCAAACATTAAAAAGATTTAAATCAGAATGCCATTTCCAGGTTAACACTTTTGATCTCTAAAGTACCAGGATAAAAAATGTGCTAATGACAATTGACAAATTTACCCTTCCTGGGCAGTTTAGCTAATGACATCTTAACTCACACAGCTAATATCTCTCTACATTTCAATTTGCAGTCCTATGCAGAGCTTACTTAAAGGAATACATATGTTGTTACTGTGTTGAGGTCAAGCTCTCCTGCTACTAACTACAAAAGCAATTTTTAAAGCAATGATATGGCTGAGATACAAGCCCATAAAAACAGAAAAACAGAAAAATTCCCAGTTAAATCTACAAGTGGCCCCTCTGCTCATCTTGGTTGTGTCTAAACATTTTAGCCCACAGGGAACTATAAAAGAAACTCTCCACAATATTACACAATCCGTGTGGTCATTTGTAAATGTGGTAGTGCATATAATGCACCAAGGAATTCACTAAGGTTTTTATATTAGTATGTTGTTTGGTTTGGTTTTCCCAGTTGCACAGTAATGGATCTCCATAGATGGGATTTTTATTAGATTATTATGCTGTCTTTTTAAGGAGGTGGTTGTCCATAGAGACATTGTGGCAAAACACTTTATAGAAGATAATCTAGCCCAAGAATCTTCTGGGATCAGACCAGAAAAGAAGGATAAAGTCTTCATTTACTTCTACATCCTTAGGACATTGTAGCTAAATCTTTGTCAGCTAAATCAAGGACTTACTATGGTAACAACAATCTTACTTATGGATTTCTCCAGAATTATTAAACAAAACAAAACATAAAAGTGCATGTTGTTGGCAGCAATCTCTCTGTAAAGTTATAAATAAAGATGATTGCAAGTGTTAACTTGAAAATTTTCAAATGGATTTTTTGGGGGGTGGCTAAATGGACATCAGTGCCTGGAAAAAGAAAAAAGTCAAATTGATTTTTTCAAATCTCAAACTAACGTTTCAAGTATTTTGGTAATAGTATTTTTATTTTCTTTTTGACATTTTTTTCAATAGAGGAAAAGAACCTACAATTAGTACTACCACAGAACAGCACAGCTCCACTAAAGCTAAAGTAACTAAAGCCATAACAACATCACTCAAGAAACCAACCATGCTCAGTGGTCAGAACAGAGCAACAGAGAATTACTCTTCTACCTTTTAGCTTTTTTTTTTTTTTTTTAGAAGGAGTCAATGGTGTCTTCCTTGTCCCTTGTCTTATGCTGGTGCCTACAGCAAAGGTTTAGCAGGCTTACAGAAGTAATACAGTGTTGCTTTTTAGCTTTTCCTTTTATTTCTGTAATCACAAACAATTATGCTATAGCAGTGCCTGTATTTAAGCATCTAATAATGTTTTCTGGAACAAAAGATTCAAAGTTATATAATGGCATTGCACAGTATGCAGCTTTCACATCGTTACTCAGTTTTGCCATACAGAACTGTTTTGTTTCTTATTCTCTCTGATTCACACTTTGTGGTATAACAGTAACGAGGCTTTGAGTACACTGGGGGGAACAGACAGCCTGGCAGACAAGCAGGGGTCTTTTCCTCCTCAAACACCTTTCAAAGCATGACATAAATATTAGCTTTGTATTAGCCCTGTAAGGGTTTTGCGGCACCTGACCACACACCGCAGGGCAGAGAAGAGGGCTGAGTAGGAGTTCTATGCATGTGTGGGTCTGTGTCTGGGGATGCACCACGGAGCTGAGTTGCACCATCTCTCTTCCCTCATCCCCGCACTGCTTTGTACACCCTTCCCTGGCACCAGACAGAAGCTGATGTGCAGTAGCTGACAGTGCAAAACCTGTCAAGAGCTTTTCTATCATTTTTGCAACCCTCAGGGCTGTATAAGCAAGGTGGACAAGACTTTACCGGCAAATTACTATTTATGTTGGGATGCAACTGTTTATGTATTTGAATTTTGAAAGCAAATTGGCTGTGTCTAAAAACAGTCACTTGGATGCGTGTAGAGTTTGTATGTGTAGTCACAGAAAACTGGTGTGAAGTATTGAACTTTTTCTCTTTTGACAGTTTCACTGGGAAAGGTTACAGTAGAAACTGGTGTCTCAGTTTTCTAACTGTTTCAAACTCATTGTAAAATACCCCAACCAAAACAATTAATCTAAATGTGAATGAATATCTTGTGATGTAAGATAAGACATTAAAGTTGACATGTATGTCTTTTAAGGTTAATGTATTAACCTTAAGTATTGGAGCAGATTTTGCAGTGCATTTTTTAAAAGCGACATCTTTTATAAATACATGATTAGTGCAGAATACTGAACAATACTAGAAGGATAACATGATTTTATGATATTATATATATATTTTTTTCTGTCTTGCTGATGTTAATCGGACTTCTAAGTTTTATAATGTAAATCGAAAAAAAAGTATTTTGTAAAATATTTCACCATTTAATGATGGAGAACTGAGTGTTCTGCAGCATCTCATGATTAAAGAATTTTTCAAACCTGTGTTCCTATGTGTAAATCTTACTGATGTGAACAAGTCCTTGTAGAATGGAATTCTAGGAGCAGAGTCATTAGGAACAACAAAATGATCAGCTGTTGGCAAATCCTTTCTCTTAGTGATGACCACTAAACTAAGCTGATATATTTAATCATGAGTTTAAATTAGCAGTGACTGATGATGATTCTGATTACAAGTGAAATAGGCAAATGACAGACAAGAATCAGATCACTAGAAAGAGTTGAGATAGTTTGGTGACTGCACTTGGCTCAAAAGCATTGTCTTCTGCAATTTGGGCTGGGTAGTGAAACTGTGAGTATAATGCAAGTTCAATTCTTCATTAGTAAATGGATTCAAGTCCATACCATAGTTTCTTTGCAGCTCATTATTCAGTCAATGCAAAGATTTCTTTGAAGTATCAGCCCTATAATCTGAGATTTTTTGTTTTTACAAAAGGATTTTTTTTTCACAAAGAAGGATCATATTTATTAAAAACACACCACTAAAAGGATGGTAAAATAAAATCTTCCATCTTCTTTTTCTCATTTTAAAAAAGGAAAAAATAGGGTTCCAGTGTTAGTTGTGGCAAATCCAGTCCTGCAATGAATTCAAATCTGTACATTTCATAAAGGCTACTTAGGGACAAGATAGTTTTAGATCTAAGAAACATGTAAAAAATGACTCATTGTTAATAGGGTGAGCTCTTTGCATTTGGATTAGGGTTAACTGACAGTATCCAGTCACCTTTTATTCTCACAGATTCCACCGGAGGAATGCTTTGTGCTGGTCTGAAAAAGAGAGAATTAGGTGTTCCATTTATACTATTGATCTTAATAACCTCATCTCATAAATACCTACTTTATGACATCAATAAAAAGAGAATAGCAGCAACTCCTAACAATAGAAATTGTTACTTTGTAATTCAAGTATTTCATTGAGCATCTCAAAGATACTCCATAGTGGTACAGTAGTGATATTTTATTACCAGTTTTTAAATGTGCACAGAGAGACCATTTTTTAAACAAGTGAAGATTCTAATTAATTGAGCTCACTATAGCTTTTAGGTCCCACAGTTATCACAGTTCTTCTTTTTCATCTCTTATCCTCCCCGTTCTTCACCGTGTACATTAAAAGGAACATGTCCCTTTAAGGGCGTTGGTGGGTGTAGGGCTAATTTTTGGCTGGGCTGAATTGGATGAAATGAGACAGATCATTTTACACAATGCTCTTACCTCCTTGTTATCTTGCATTAGCATGCTGGAAATGAATATTATCTGCTTTGAGGGGGTAGATCGAAAGATATGCTAGACAGAGCTATTCTCACATTCCCCAGCCTGTCCTCTCATCCACCAGTCACCAGCTGGAGGAAGAGGATGTGGCACTGCTGGTCTCTACTGAAATATCCCTCAAGAGTGTATCCCTCATTTTAGCTTCCACCTAAGGCAGAGGAAGGAAATGAATGTTCAGAAATTATATGAAAGAAGAGGAATCACAAACTTCCCTTTAAGGAACATTTGAGATGGAAGATTGCGGGCTTATTACACAGGCAGTGTACAAATCACTGTGCCCAAGAAGGGACAAACTATCTAGCACATCTGGTAAAATAGCTGTCTCGGATCAGCCCCAGATGTTTCACAGTTACAGTGCAGATGAGACATTGCAGACTACCTGAGAAATAAATGTGAAACACTCCCTCTTCTTGTCCTCTTAAAAGATATTTAGTGTACATTATATATCGATTTAGCTGTATTTTTTATATAACTTTTCTTTTTCTTTTTTTTTTTTTTTTTTAATCCTTTTGGACAGGCAATTGTTTACCTTTCCCATTGACCTTCTTGGTCCCTACGGAGGATCATACACTTGAAGATGATGTCTTGAAGATGTCTAAAAGCCCAAGAATGTCTAATCCTTATTACAGTATTTTGCCCATTGCAGCTTGTCTTTTCCAGGAGTATTTCAAATGGGAAAGGTCTAGTTTATCTCATCATAGTTCATATTCCTGTGAACACTAAGGGAAGCATTCCTTACAAGTATGTAGGATCTAAGAAGTATTATCTATCTATTTATCTATCTATCTATCTATCTATCTATCTATCTATCTATCTATTTATTTATTTATTTTAAATGGCAGAACAATGGTGTGGCCCAGAGGAGAAAAATAATGCCAAATGATCAGTATGGACCTGCTTCATCCTGTTCAAGTTATTTCTCCCAGTCTTAAAAGCCTGTTCTTTTAACTGCCTTTGTTTGGACTTTATAAAAGCCTTTTGTGTAGGTAGTTTTAAAGTTTTAGGCTCCTAGATTTGAGTCTTTGCATTTCCAAATTCTGCCACCCTATTTCATGTCAGCAATTAATCCAGTTACCCTAGTCAACTGAAACAGCACTCTTACCATAATTTCTCAGAGCACTATAATTGTTGCCAATTGAACTAAAAACATTTTCTTTGTTTTCAACTCTTTATTAGAAAATTGCTTATATTTTTATTTCTCTGGTCCTGTGATGCTACTGAGTGTGTGGTATGTAATGATGTTGTCACACAACAAATTAAATTTTTTCCTGTGCCAGGGATTTAAACGTATCTTTAAAAGGTATTCTGGTAGCTGGTTATATTTCAAAAATCCTTTAAAACACATTTCAAAGTCAGTTTTTTTTTTTTTTTTTTTTTTTCTGGCATAAAACTAGCTTTCCAACAGGAAATTCAAGAGAACCTAGAATTGAGTTTTCAAGTACTCAGCACCTTCAATGAAGGCCAGATTTTTAATAATAGTCAGAATTCATAATAAAACCCAGATTTTCAGAAGGGTTTGGTTCCTGTTTATGCCCCAAATAAACTCAATGTGTTGGAGTTTGAGTTTTCTGAAAATCTGTCCCTGGTTTTGGGTGCTACTTGTTTGCAAGCTGCCTCCTGAGCACTCTTAAAATTGGCATTGTTTGGTTTTAATAGTCCAGAAGGGGTCTGTGAGCTTGATAGCTCTTTAGATCTGCAAATAAATACAAATGGAGATAATTTGTTTTTAACCTGTGGAATTCTTAATGAAGCAAATCATTTCCTTTCAAGCATGATAGCAAGACTGAAAGATGTGTTCATTTGATGTTTTATGGTCTCCAGTTTTCCAGTTAGAAGTCTGTTACAGGCTCAGTACTGAACAATAAACCACTTTCTATTTTATATTCCTGTAAAACACGAAAATCCAGCAGTACACTCATATGGAGAGATCCCTTTGGGCTGGATATTGGCTATAACAAATATTTCTATTTGGAAATGTGTGGCATGGTTGTTCTTTGAAGATTTGACCCAGTGAGAAGAACCAGATAAAAATGTCATGGCATTTATGATAAGCTTCTAGAAGTTGAATTCATCTGGGAATAATGTGAAACAAAATGTTGATTATTATTTTCTGCTCTCGCACGAAGGTACTGATTCAGCAAGACCATTTAGTAGATACCTAACTTTAAACATGTGTGTAACTGTTTTATGTGAATGGACTGATTTTCGCATTGTGAAAGTTATTCTATGTATAAATAATTCACTTACGTGAGGTGAGTTTCAAATGCCTACTAAGAAAAAATTAGCTACCTGACCTTAGAAGGTGAATTATAGGACCAAAAATGATCTGTTTAGTTTCCTGTCTGGTCAGTGACAAAAGCCTGGTTCATCCAGAACGAGAGCCAAAGATTCAAGATGCTGAGGGAAAAACACACAGAAGGCTAGCCAGTAGCAAAGAACAATCAGTGCAGTTTCTGGTTTGCCTGTTTTTTAATCTGAGAATGTCTTTCTCTAGAGAAGGTCATAGACATCTTTCTTTACTTGAAGTCCAGAGCACGGTTTATGCTTCTGCGAGTAAACACTTAACAGACACCTTTTTAACACAGTGACTCGGAGGGGCAACTTCTGCCATGAGGCACTAAAAACCCATTACTATTCTAAATATGTTGTGATTGAAAGCAGCTTGGCCTTGTGCAGGACTTACTTCTCTGCCTCTGTGGGTAGCAACTGGATGGACATCTTCTGAGATTTTGATGGAGTGAAGGCTGCTTTCTATCTCACTGTTGATTTGTGCTGGAGCATATGGAGGCTGTGTGGTGGGAGAACTTTCAAGTGAAATAGGATTTATGCATTCAGTTTCAGGTACCTGTGGCCTTAGGAGGATAGCTCTACAAGCAGATGGGCCTAATTTCTGAAAAGGTGTTGTTGAAGGTGCCAACAGCCTGACTATGATTATTTTTCTTATAAATAATTTATTCTAAAGACATAGAAATGCTGTATTTGATTTCAGAGAAGGAATAATTTGTATCCTCTCCATTTTGGCAAAAATTACACGTAATAGTTAATTGGTTTAAACTTCAGTCCACCATTATTCTGGGAGCAATCTGCAATTCAGTAGTCAAAAACGAAGCTTAAAATGACTAAGATGTGGGTAAAAAAATCAGAGGTTAGCTCTGGTTGACTATCTTTATAAAGATGGGGAGGGGAGAGTTATGATAGTGAAAACAACTACTTCTTATTAATTGTTTCAATATGATTAAAATGGTCCTAAATAAGCATTCAAGATATTGATTGGAATTAATTGAAATTTCAGAATGGTGGTTTCTTATAACCAGAGGCAGCTCAGTAATGTTATTTTCTAACTCTAATAAAAACTTTATGTATTTGTGAGAACTCATTTGCCTATTGATACTGAAATGTCACTGAAAACAGAACTCATGCATCCCACAGGATGCAGCATCTCAAAGATTTGTATTTGTATACATATATTTTCAGAGAAGGGGAAAGCCCTTTCTCTGATATACAGAGATCTTAATGTTGTTGTTTTAAATCAATGCATGTCTGTCTGCCTACATTTCCATCTCTCTGTTGGTTATATATTGTTACTTCCTGTAACATCTGAATGCTCTCTGCTTAAGATCAAAAGGTTCGATGAAATTCCTAGTAACTATCCTAAATACTCAGGATCTTCTGTCCTTTTAGAAAGAAAAAAAAAAATTAAAAAATAAATCTGTGCGCCAAATCTTTTAATTATCAAAATTATTATTATTATCAAGGTATCAAGGATTTCTCAGGTGATTTTATTTCTGAGCAAGTTTAATAAAATCTTTAAAGTAGCTTGGAGGAAGCCCTGGTAGAATGATAGAATCTGTCTTGACATTGATACCTGTGAGTTCAAGACTGTACTTTAAGAAATTGTATTTCTGTGGAAAGGTTTATGATACAATGCTCCACAGACCACAGCATGCCAGTAGCTTGGCTGGTACCCCCTTCTTCAAAATTCGTGAAAACATTTCAGTTTATTCATTTTATTATGCTTCGTTAGTAAGATGTTGAGCAAGTAAGGATGGACTCAGGATCCATGCAAGGGAGTAGGCCAGTCAGCGTACAGATGCAGCATAGTGACTGCTGCATCATGGAGCAGTTTTGGAGGGTGAACAGCGGGGCACTGCTGGTACTGCTCTCTTCGGGGGACCAGGAGTGCTGGGCATTCAGGCTGGTGTACATGGAGGAAGTGTGCTGGCTTGTATGGAGATGTCTGAAACAAGTTACTTCCGTCACTGCAATATGGAGGAAAAAAAAAAATGTAACTAAATCTCATTAAAAAGTTTTAATTAATATTAGCATATACTTTAGTAATACAGGCCAGTATATCTGTGAGCTCACTGTTGGTGCAGAAGAGCATGGACTGCCAGATCCCACTCTGTGAGGGAATGCTTTCTCCAAACATTGTCCTTCTGCCTTGCTGACCAGCTTTGGCAGGATATGAAGTGCTTCCAGCAGTGATGAAGACATTCAGCATCTGGCAGAAAGCATCCAGCGCTTCATAGGTAACCCCTGTTTAACAAAGATATCTGCCTCAATAGAAATGCCATTCTTCCAAACTGACATCTGATTGATGCATATGTTGCCAAAGTGAACATTAGGATGTGATTCTTCAAAGCACCCAGAATCAGTCCAGCTCAATTGCAAATTCTGTAGTAAAAATCTCTCTACAGAATTCACTAACTTCAAAAAATCTTCCACATTTGTGATCTTACTGGAGATTTTCAGTAGGGCCTAAGGGAGCTAACATCTCACTTTACAGCAGTGTTTACTGAGAATGAAGCACCTGTTTCCTTCAGAAACATTTTAACATTTTTTTTTTCCCAAAGCCTATAGGAAGTTGTAGAATGATTGATCCCCAATGATTTCCACAGTCTTTGCATCAAGCCCTTATTCCACTACTGAGCACTATTTCCTGTTTTTAAGACTGCTCATTATTATAGTAGATTTCCTGTTGCAAGCAGTTATCACTAGTATGACTGTTCTTTCAAGAGACAGTAGCAATAGTCATAGCATTGAGAAATGTTTAACAAAAATATCTTAAAAAGGTATGTTCACAGTGTTGGACTAGAGCCTTGGCTGATATAAATCAGGGTAGTTTCATTCCATTCAGCACAACTGTAGTGATTACAACACTGAGGATTTGGCTCTCAGGATTTTTTTTCCTCTCCAGATCATATTTATTCACCTAAGTTGAAAGCAAACAGGGATTTTCTCCTTTAAACAGAAACCTCATAGATCTCATCAATCCAAACTCAGTAAGGGAGAGAAGGGGATGAAGGGATGCCCCATGGAAAACCTGTCACAGTTGGCAAAATGTTTTTAGCAAGGAAACAGAAATCCCCTAGCTCTCCTCCATCACCTCTGCCTCTAATCACAGTGGAAAATATCTTGGAGAAGGCAAAGACATTCCTCAGCTCATACAAGGTAGTTTTGTTTCCCTGCTGGCTGCATTTCTGTAGAAATTAAAATCGTGCCCCTTTCTTGTTCACCCTGGAAAAAAAAAAAAAAAAAAAGAGGCTGCTCTGATGTGCAATTGGATCCTATTCTATCTGGGATCCTGATGTTCTTGTTGACAAGGGATAAAATCTCTGGGGAACATGGCAGAAGAAACTGGTCCAGAAGTGCACATATTCTCCCTTGCTGCTGTTTTTTCCACAAATAGCAGGGTTGTTCACTACTCAAATGCCTGATTACTCTGAATATAACAAAAGGTTTAGTTTCCTTGGGAGTCCAAATAGCCAAGGATGTGGCTGCATGTGCTGTTCTTACTCATAAATGCAAATGCTAACCTATAAATCTTTCCTTTTACAGTACTGTAATAACATTCTATCTATTTAGCCTAGTACAATGCCATCACAATAGCTTTTTCATTGTGCTGCATTCATATTAGACTAATATAATGAGATGCTACCACAATACCATGAAATAAAACGATGTTCTTGACGTATTTCCAAAACATTTGAACACTGTTTCCAAATCGACCTTGTGAATAAATTAAATAATAGCTTGCAAAAACGTCCTCTAGCATTTTCAGAATGTATGCAAATGCAAGCTCGAATGTTTACATGTTTCTTACAGTGTCTGGGATTATACAGCGTATTTGTGCACATGAGTGTTGTCTCTGGGTGTATTTGTCATTTGTGCTCAATGGCTTGCACAGAATTCTAGCATGATTTGCCCTTCAAGTTGTCCAATTCTTCCTCCTCTCCATGATGACCTGCATATTAAACTTCTCTTCTGTAAGACTTCAGATTTCAGTGGTCCTTTCCATTTGTCATACGCATTATAGTCACTCAGAAACCTTTCAGCACTGTTTTTTCAGTACTTACTCTGATATAGTTCTCCTCTGAACTATCTAGTGTCTTTTGACAGAGGATTTCTAAAGGATACCTTCTTCAAAGGATTTATATACATATATAGATAAAAATATCTGCATATATATATATTTATATATATGTTTAGGGTTCCAACATAGATAAGGTAGTTCAGGTTAGTGCGGGGGGGACTGCAAATTGAAATGAAATCTGAGACATTTCTTTTTCTGATACTTTAACCAAGATACATTGGTCATTTATTTTATTTTATTTTATTTTATTTATTTATTATTTTATTTTATTTTATTTTATTTTATTTTATTTTATTTTATTTTATTTTATTTTATTTTATTTTATTTTATTTTATTTTATTTTATTTTAATTTTATTTCATTTTATTTTATTTATTTTTTTTTAATGCCAAGATCCTAACGTATTGAAAGAACAAAGTTTTGTTTACCTGTGATTATTTGCAGATTCTCTGTAGCTAATCTCTCTTTATTGGCAGACCCATAAATATTTTCTTCTGGTGATATATCCCTCTCTCCTTTAGAATTTTCCCAACTATGGTACGCTGTAGGGTGAAAATGAATTTGCCTTTTGGCATCATCTTTCTCATATCTATAGATCTCATTTATGGATCCTAAGGGATCCACAGATCATGGGTTAAAAGGCACTGTATAGATTTGTGGTTAATAAACTCCAAGGGATCATTATGGCAATAATATTTTCTGTTGTCCTACATAACCTGGACTAAGAATTTCATCCATCCATTTCTACTTCAAACACACAACCTTTGGCTGTACCATACGTTTTAGAAAAAATGTCTTCTGATTATAATAACTCCTGTTTCAAAAGTGAAGCCCCCTAAGTGGGAGGATCTTGTAGGAAGCCTCAAAAGACTTCTTCCGCTGATACACTAGCACATATCTGTTCAATACTCCCATTGAGACATCTAATCCAAACCTCAATGATTTATCTTTACTGACTTTAATGGGCCTCACAAAGCTAGTTTAAAGTAATGGATTGTGAATTTCAACCAGTGTGTTCTTCTCTTATGCAGTAAAATCCACTGCATACAGAGACCCAGTTGTCTTTCCCCGAGATACACTAGCATCATTTCTCTGAGTTGCTGTTGGCTGGCAATAACAGGTGGGTTGCTTCTAAATGCTCCTCTTGATAGATGCTATTTTACTTGACCTTTCTGAAGAGGAAATGGTGCATATGTTTATGAGAAACACTCTGACACTGTTTCATGGGAGAACGTGCATTGTTTGTACAATGACAATGGGAAAATTTCCACTAAGCACTTTGCCAAAAAGTAATTATTATGGTTGGCTATATGTCTTGTTTGCCTGTTTTTCCAGCACTGTGGAAATTTTCATCTTCCTGGTGGTCATATCAATAGCTGAAACCAGAAAAATCTTGTATCTTTTTAGATAGCCTGCTGATGATATGTAGTAATGCACAACTAAAGAAAGATTCTCTACAGGTGCATTTAGACCTGCAAGAACTGACCAAAACAAGTCATAATATTAAAGCAAAATTGTTTTCTTGTATTCCTAAGTTTCTATATCCATGCATTTACACAAAATGAATTCCACTGGTGAGTGCCTGTCCTGTCTTCCCTCCTCCCAGACGTGCAACAGAGAACCAGTAATATGAAAGTAGAGCCAGAATCGGGAGACCTGCTGTCTGCTCTTCAGCCTATTGCTGGTTTATGATGTGACCTTGAGTAAATCAGTTCTCTGTTCTTCCTCAGCTGTAGAAGAAGGATGCCCAGACTTTATAGAGCACCTTAAGATCTGTGGGACAAAGGCACTCTATAAACCCTTACTGTTATTTTTTCTAATGAAATTGAGGAAAATCCATGGGATTTAGTTCACCTGTTATATTTGGAAAAGTGAACTTCAAGTAAATATATTTCTAGTTGCAAGCCATTTTGTTTGCAGCGAATGTAGCTCTCCGACTGGACAGCTGCTTAAAATGAGCCGCTCTCGGTGACTACCCCTCAAACATTGTCCTTGAGACCAGTGACAACAATTGGTTTGCCTGGACACCTGCTGTCTTTTTCTTCTCCTCCTTGTGGTTTCTGTTTGGGATCCATACAATCCGAAGACACTCTCAGTTTTTCCTCTGTTTAGCAATTTGTCACGCACCAATGCATTAATTATAGAAACAATGGACAGTAAGATTAGATTGATTGTATCGTGGCGAGAAATGAAGGGTGGAGAATACTGACGCTGTTTCTGCAGCAACAGTAGAGGAGAGACTAGAGAGCTGATCCAGCAGCAAGACAGAGATGTAGCAGAGGGGAAAGGAGAACAAGGCCTTGGTCCTGCTACTTGGTCCTTGTAGGAAGATGGACCACTGTGTGCAAACAAACCCCTGGCTATCAAAGAGGCTTGGCTCAACTGCAGTGGGCCACCTACACACATGTAAAACAGAGAGAGAAGAGCTGAGGGACTGCCAGCAGTGAATAGAGGTGATAATGTATGATATATGGGTTGACACTGCTAAAGGCAATCATGATGTGGGCAGCAATTCTGCTCAGTTATTGCTGCCTGCCTTGCAACTGGGAGGATTCATTCCCTGAAAAAGGGGAGCTCCAGTGCAAGAACTAGTCATCCAGTAAATACAATGAGCATGTTATGAGTGCATAAATGAGTGCATATATACCTAAAGAAAGGGAGAGCAGCAATTAGCCCCACACACTCCGGAGCATTTTGTCCCGTGCACCAAAACCTTCTTTCTCTCTCCCCATAAAATCTCTTTGCCAGAATTTCCCCTCAGACAAGGACAATACTCTTTATTCGTAAAAACGGCCAGGACTCTGATTTCTGCTTACCCTGCAGACCCTGATCTGAGATTAATGCAGACTGTAAGATTCTTTTCAAAGAGCTGGCTTTCCATTTGAAGAAATTATGCCCCCTTATCATTGATCCAGACCAGATTGGTTTTATTAAAAACAGAAGTTCCTCCCACGGCATGTGGCGATTATTTAGCACTATGCATTTTTCCTGTAAATACCATGAAGAGCTGTTAGCCCTCAGTCTGCACATGAAAAATGCTGGAGATCCTCAAAAAAAAATAATAAAAAAGCTGTTTTTAATGTAATATCTTGAAGTGCTTCAATTTTGAGAGAATTTTATATAATGGTTAAAAGAAAACGTATACGATCTCTCATCTTCCCCCATGTATACTAACATTTATTCACATTACAGTAGCATCTGGCAGTCCCAACTGACTTCAGCACCCCAGTGAGCTAGACACTGCATGCTCATAATAAGAGACAGTCCTGGGCTCAAAGAATGTAAGAGGAAATCTTTGCTCAGTGAAGTTAATGGGAAAACTCCCATAAACCAGTGGGGCTTGGATTCGAACTTACAGCCAAATTAGTCAAGACAGACAAAGGGTGTATGGGAGAAACTGAGACCTGCAGAGATCTGAATCTGAGACCTGCACTGAATCATCTATATCAAAACATAACTGCAACAGAAGAGCAACCATTCCTCAGCAGAAGAACAACCTTTCAAGTATCCTCTCTCTGGCAGGGGCAGTAATGAAAGCAGAGGAAAGCACAGGAAAAAAAAAAAGCAACTATGAAGAGATCTTTCCTTGGTACATCCTTTCAGTTTCTGTACTCAGATATTATGAGGTTTGAAAGCCTCCAGGTCATCCAGACCATGATGTTTAAAGGATAGCCTCTTGGCATGACTGTAAGCCCTCCCTGGACCCATAATGCACCTCTGCCTTCTTCCATAGGGGAACTTTGGCACCTCTGCTGAGAAGCTGAACTTAAATGTGCGCAGGGTCACTCAGGCATTGGTGAACTAAGCTAGAACTGATTTTCTTACATTGTAGGAATAATTCTGTTCCTTCACCACAAAGGCATCCTTTCTTTCATCTCAGTTTCCAAAGCAATACTTGCAGATATAATCCAGCTCTGTTACATCTTTTTACTGGCTGAACCTTCTGACTGGGTTAAAAGATGCAATGCTTTCAATTCCTCAACACATCTCACACCAACATTTGTTTACAGGTGGGGCTGGGTGCACAGGAATTAACCATTTTGTTCCAGATACTTTCAGCGTAACCTTACTGAACAATTTGCCTCAACAGTGTTTGACAGTAGCATTCTCTCTTTTCAGTCCTTCCAAATACCTAATGAGTTTAATTTCATGGAACACTGTCTCGTTGTGGAGCAGACTATCACAGAGTGCAACAATTTATTTTCTTCTGCATGCACTTCTGCTCTTACACTATCCCATGTCACTATTATTACTGCTTAAAGCAACACATGTAGGCTCCTTTGTGCTAGAAACTGTAGAAAGAAACAGGAAAAATGGGTAAGGGTAAGAAGGAGAAGCTAAGCATGAAAAAACAGATTCACATAGCAGGCTGGAGATAGGGCTAGGAATAATTCCAGGATCTCTGAATTATAATTCAGTATTTTGTCTATGAGATACTATTTTGCCTCATGTTGTTCTTTACTGCTTTTCTTAGACTTTCACTTAGAGAGATAGGGCTGCACTCTTTCTGAGATGGAGACACTACTTTGTCTAGTTAGCTTTGTTATCCAACATGATCCAGCTGGGTGAAATTCATCTCAGAGTATTTCTTCTTCCCTCAAGCACAATGCCTATGTCATAAATTGAGATCAGGCTTTACCAAGGGCTGAAGCTGTCTCTTTGAAGCCCAGGGAGAAGAGATTAGGTATCAGGTTAGATATTTTGGTTTTATGGCTTCTTCTGCCTTCTATAAAATTATTTCCATTAAATATTATACATACATGTAATTTCTGACCATTTGATCAGACCTTGAAAGATAGCTTAACCTCCTCCATGTTCAGCTGTTTGATCTGAATATTCTTAAAATCTGTGTCCTGCCAGCCGTCTAGTAACCATATTTCCTTTAAACTACCTAGTTCCCTTTTTATTTGCATTATTAAAATGCTTTCTCCCCTCTTTCTTGCAGCAAGCCAAGGGAGTCTTTTCCACTGCAGGAAAAGGCTGCTATGCACACAGTTGGCATTGTTTTACCATGCCACACACACACACACACACACAAATACATTATTTTATATGCCATTTTGAAATTGAACTTTACAGATTTATGGCAGAGATGGGTTAATGTCACATACAGCATTTGGTAGTATGTTTCTTATATGAATGATTTTGCTGATGTTTCCTTTGAATGCCCTCTCCTATTTAGCAGTATTACACTTAATAATCTCACTGCTTGAAATAATGTCAGAAGATTCTGTTAACGGTAGAGCAGTCCCACATTGTAAGTTTGAGACAGCTCATTTGCCCACAGTCCCTGCAGCACGCTTCCATCCAGACACTGACCATTATGTATAATCATCTGTGAGTAAAGCAGGCTCACTGCAGTATTGGGGATAGTGTGATGGGAAGTGAAATTCATATGGATATAGTGCTAAAATGCTGATGTACTTCCATTGAATATGGAAAACTGGTCAGCATCAGAGGAGACCTATAACCGGTAACTTCCACTTGGATTCCATTTATTACTAAAACAGAGAGGAAACCTGTGGTTTAAACCTTAGTTTAGTGCTCATTAATCCCAGATCTGTGCCCAAATGGATCCTCCTCTATCCAAAATATGATCTGGCTCAGGTATAAGAACTTGACAGTATTTATGTCATATTAATCAGAGCACACAGTGCAGTGTTTATCCTGGACTGATGAAGGCTGAAGAAGTATAGATGATAGCTGATCCAGCATAAAATTACACATTTTGAAATATATCAAACAAATGTGAGTTGGCCAAATGAGTTTGTACCATTTCTGCATTTTGCTTCAAGTGAAAATAGCATTTTTGATCTATTAAGTATGCCTTAAACCTGTTTTTGCCATCTTCCCAACTGCAGTTGACGAAGAATTAGTCTCTTCCATTTTGTAACTTGTGTGTGCAGAAGTGGGACTGCACACAAAAAAAGCATATATTTGATGTCTTGTAATTAAGCATATAACTGCAAATAACCTCACCTGAGCCAAACAGAACAACAACAAACAAAAAGTAAATAGTTTTATTTATACAGAGATTCCTCTTACATTCACGTAATAGCTATGAGTGGAAAAAGAAAAAAAAAAAAAAAAAAAAAGATGGGAGAAGCAGTCACACCTACCAGGCTCACATTTAAAATTTAAGTTCTTCCGTAAGTAATGGAACAAATTGTGTTTGTCTTCCAGTACATAGGAAGATAAAAATCTTTTGTTCCCTAATTTCTCCTTGCTTGTCACACTTTAATAGTTTCTCCCCCAAATCTTCCCCTCTAATTTGTCCCTGTTGAGCAGGAAAAGAGCACAAGCTGTAGTTGATCAGACAGTTGGCCATTGCCAGAATGGACAATGAACTATTTTGGTCTCTTTTTTCCTCATTGGAGACATCAGTTTTGGTTTCCTCTACCCACTGATTTTTATGAGTTCTTTGGAACCTAAGCATTTTTATGATTTTGCAAGTGGTTGAAATTGGTCAATGGATTTACTCAGGGAAAAAGCTATTCAAGTATGGGGAGAGGCAGCCAGCCCACCCACATAAACACATCAGTCTTCTTTCTTCAAGCAAACAAGACTTAAAAAAGTAAAGTTGTCACCGAGGCTAACATAATAACCTAGATTATGCGTGGGATAAATTCAATTAACATTCTCTGTGACCCTAGGAAAGATTCACAAAAGGTCTTTGCAAGGTTTTTTTCACTCAGCTTTTAGGTGTCGGGTTCCAGGAGTCAAATTCACAAAACTTCATGGTATACCTTGTGGACAGATTCAGTTGCCTTAGGACTGGACCTTGCAATCACTAAGAGACCTAACTAGAAATGTAACATATATTTGATTTAGAATTGCAGCTCTTGTAGTCTTCTTACACGGTCAGGGCAAAGGTGGGTAGAGGTGCAAGAGGCAATTTACCTTGCAGTTGGTCAAATATTATATTTCCCTATGATGACAGACAGCTTTCTTCATCAGTTATGTGGGAAATCTCGGGTGACCTTGCTTCCAACATTCAATTAATTCCTTAAATAAGATAGGATGGATCCAGCCCTGAATGGGGCAACAGAAAATAGTTAGCAGCATGCATTCACAAAGGAAAAGGTGGTGACAGATCATCTGAAATTCCACCTATCTCCTCAGTTTTGCTGCCTACCTTATGGGTTCCACCTTCTTGAGGTTGGGATTCATGGATCCATGCTATTTCCTGCCCTTCCCCTGTGTGTGAATGACAGGTTTGCTGTCATCTTTTCAAGCTGATTCGGGAGTGGTGATAGCTTAAAGGGTTAGAGTAATTGTTGGTGAGCAATTTGTGTGAGCGTTTGTTTCCAGAGGAAATTCAGCCTAAAACCTACCATCAAAATGGCACATTTTCTGACCAAAAAGCACATCTTCTTGAAACTCCCTTGAAAAAATTTCTCCAACATGGTGAGTGAGGTGTGTTCACATAACATTGGACCCCTGCAGTCTGAGTTAAAACGTGATCCTTAAGGAACGGAATTGTGTTGAGATTTCACATATACTTGACATAATATTTCCTCTGAATTTTATAACATAATCTGATTTGAGGAAAAAAAAAGATTAAATATTAACACTCTCTCCTATTGCCATTCTTTAAAGTGACTTAAAACTTTCCCTTAGCCTGATTAATCCCGTTTGTAAGGTTTGTAGGGTTGGGAAAGTAAGGAAGGAGGACAAATGAAGGGGGAAAATGCAAGGTGGGACTAGGGAAGTAAAGTTTTGGGTCATTTCCCTATTTGATCTTTTCCAGGTTTATCTTTCTTGTGCAGAGTTGCCCAACACTGGTTAGACTAACTCATCATTTCCCCTCATGAAAAATACACATAAGAGGCAGAGTAACAGCAGAGCTGCAGGTATTGGGGAAGGCAGAAGATTACATATATAAAGATTGTTGATGCGATCACTGTCCCTGCCTTTCTGTAAGTCTGCAGAGACCCCTGCCTCACAAATAATTCCTTCTAGGACTTGGAGAAGTGTGAATGGTGATGTACAGGTAGTCGAACACTTCACATAAAGGTTTGCCTTAATGGTTACAAACACCCCAGACTACCCCTTAAGTCTTCTGCTCTCTTGGATATTTCCTTATTACAGTTGGTAAAATCAATTCTAGTTGTAAAGAGAATTTCACTGTTCTTCAAAAGGTGGCTAGGGGTAGAGCATTAGGCTGAGCTTGAAATTCTTCAGTAGTGATTCAGAGATAGAAAAAAAAACACACAATAATATACTATTCATGACTTATTTATCTTTTCCACATAATTATTTTCTTTCTCTTTTCATGAGAATTAAGACTGCTTTCTTTTTTGTCTTCTGCTCCTGTCAGTTTGAGTTGTTGAAAGGTGCCAGATTGACTGTGCTGGAGATTAAAATCCTTTAATTACCCACCAAACAGGTTATGTGTGGACAACAGAAATGTAAGCTTCCTCATGCCACCCTGCCAGTGCATGCAACCAAACTCCCAAGGCATGAGAGTCTGCCAGTCTTGCTGAGTGAAAGAAAAGCACAAGACCTGATCTGCACCTCATGAAAACTAACATTACTCCAAAAACCTGTGCTGCTTCAAGCTCTATTGCTTTTATTTGATTCAGATATTTGGGGGAAGAAATCATAAGTGGAAATTGGCTCTCTATAAAAGTTGATTGGTTATTTACAAGTACAAAACTGGCTGATACCACTTAAATGTATTGGGTTGAAGATAGTTGCACTGCGTATACTTAAATATTAATACAGCATCTCTAAAATTTGGATTGAAGTACCTCCCATTTTTGTATCAGTCTCTGTAAAACAGTTCTTCCTTAAATTCTTCTTACATAGATTCTCACTTTACTTAAACCTAAATCCTCTAGTTCTGGTCTCTTCAACAAACTCAAATAGATCATCAGGCTTAATTTTATAATAATCTTCAGCCAGTTTAAATACCTCAGTCAGTCACCTCTTAATCATCTTTATTATTCTTCCAAGACTAAATAATTCTCTCCTCACATGTAAACTCTTCCAATCTATTTATCAGCTCAATTCCTGTGCTCTCTGATGTCTTGGTTTCTATTTTCCTTTATATACATTGACCTTATCTCAACAGCATGGGCCAAATTCTAATCTTAGTCACAATACTCTAAATCCGGAGTAACTGACTTCAGTGTCTCTGGCTTTGATTTGATGTCAATGGATTTACTTCAGCTTTACTTTGCTATAACTAAGCTTACAATCTAGAATTATGGTGTTTAAAACTTGAAACTCAAAATACCCCTGTGTTTCAGTTAGATACTTTTGAGTCCAACTAGCATTTTCCTGACTCCCTTTAAAAACAAACAGCAACAACAATAAACATGGGAAATATAAGTGGAGGGACCATTTTTATTTCTTTTCTGTCGTATTATTTGGAATTTATTTAGTTCTTGAACCCTCTGCTGGTAAATTGCCACATGAAGTAATGTGAGTATCTTATGTGGAACATATATATATATTTTTCTTTTTTTTTTTGTGTTTGTGTTATGAGGGTTTCATTCCAACTTTGCAGAGTAAACTCTTGTGAAGGAAGGACAAATACAAATCCCCAAACCTCCTCTTTTATCTACACAGATTTTCTGGGACTCTTTTCCTTACATGTAGATAAGTATCAGCCCACTTTCTCCCAGAATGGCCAAAAATTGAGAAAAGTAATCTAGGATAGATTTGTTATCAGATGTAGTTCAGATATTATAGTAGTAAGTGGGTTTAGGAGTTGGAGGCTAGAGTAGACTGACAAGAAATCTGATTTTTGAAGTCTACAGGTGTGTCAGACCTTTATCCTGTTGCTTTTTTGCTTTGCTTTTCCTAATTTGTGATTTGAGTTTAATGTAAAAATGATGAACATGTTTCCTTTTGGTACATTTTCTTTCAACAACCCCATTTGCTATGCAAATTATGTTGACCTCTGTACAGGGGTGAAGTGAGTCTAACATGTTTATATGATCATGTTTTGAATGGCAAAAAAAGCTCACAGGAAATTGAAATGATGACATAGAGCAAGTTTTCACTGAAAATCTCAACTGAAAAACAGAGCAGCAAAACTTTGCTATGCAAGAAGATTAATTCCCAGCATTTACTGGAGGTTTTAAGACAAAGTAAAAGGTTACTTACCCATCCACTTATCTTGAGAACTCACTAATGTCTTCCCATCTGACTATTTAATGGGACCAGTATGATGAAGGAACTCTTTGTTAAGTTTGGCAGTCCTGCTCTTTACTCTCGAATGAGTTCATCCTATCCTGTAGGAACCTAAGAATTTTATAGAATCATAGAATCATAGAATGATTTGGGTTGAAAGAGAATTTAAAGATCATCTAATTCCAGCCTCTCTGCTGTGGGCAGGGACACCTCCCACTAGACCAGGGTGCTCAAAGCTTGGCCTTGAACACTTCCAAGGATGGGGCATCCACAGCTTTTCTGGGCAACCCATTCCAGTGCCTCACCACCCTCACAGTGAAGAATTTCTCCCCAATATCTAATCTAAACTTACCCTCTTTTAGTTTAAAAACATTACGCCCTGTCCTGTCATTACACTATCTGACAAAGAGTCCCTCCCCAGCTTTTCTGTAAGCCCCCTTTGGGTACTGGAAGGCCACTGTAAGGTCTCTCTGGAGCCTTCTCCTGATGAGGTTGATCAGCCCCAACTCCCCCAGCCTGTCTTCATAGGAGAAGTGCTCCAGCCCCTTGATCACTTTTGTAGCTTTTCTCATTCTAATACGTCTCCTTTGCTTCAACTCAGTTTGTGCCCCAAAAGTAGGAGGGATAAGTTTAGAATAAAAGCAATAACTCTGCTTGTATCAGTATTACAGGATTCTCCATGTGCTTGGAGCTTGCTAACAGGGACAAAGAAGTTGTGAGGCCTCTGGGAAAGCTCACATCTTAGACACGTCTACTTTACAGATGTCAAAATGGCTTTAAGCATTTCTCCCCAGAAATGCTTTTCTCCTCAGATCTTTTATTTTTGCTCCTTTTGAGAATTGCTTCTCATGTGTCCGGGCTGACAGAACAAACTACAGAAAAAAACTCATTGACCAGAGGGTGAATGCAACCATACTAACTTACATTATTGCCAAATGCAGCCTGAGTTAACTCACTGATTTGGACAGTGATCAATCTGTATGATCATCTGTCCCACGAAGGGAATGGTGGGGACAGTCACTGGGAACTGATAAGTATGGTTACACCACTGGGCTTGAGACTGTCCTCAGGAACCCATGAATGTCCATGTCCTACTGCTCCCTACCTTCAAAACCTGCTCTGACCACTTAAATCCTTCACTACACTCCGAAGAAAACAAGCCTTTCCAGGTATGGCTGATTTTACATCTATATATTCTTTCACCTCAGAGAGACACAAAGTGTTTTAAATACTAAAGGGAATTGCTTTGCAAATCCACTGCTAAGGAGAAACATGGCAACTTGTTAACAAGGCACAGCAATATAGCACAACACCTGCTGTCTTCAAATGAAAAATAAAAAGAAATCCTAGATCTAACTGAAGCTTCAGGGAGTTATTTTTTAAGTAGGGGGAATGCAATTACTCAAACTTCATCACTGTTCTACCCAATGATTTTTAATTACCTCACTTTTACGTCTCTTGTGCAACTGATCACTCCTAGGATCATTGCCTCTCCTTTTCTGGTGACTGGGAGGGTGAACTCCCAGTTGAACTGCTGCATGTGCTACTGGTTCTGTAGGCCTCTTGCAGTTGGATCTGAACAGGTCATTATCTTAATGTGTCCATCCTCTGACCACCTCTGTGAAAGTGAGAAATGGTATTTCCCCCATATTACAGTTGTAAAGCTTAAACATTAAATGTCTCATCAAAAGTTGCACAAGAAGACTAAGGCAGAGTGTATAGTCTGTTTCATTTCTTTGAACCTACAGCAGTACGTCTAACCTTTATTCATCCTTTCTCTCTGAATCCTTAAAACAGCTTTTGTTACAGTTTTCTCTGAAGTCAGTAAAGTATATATGTTCTATACTCATGCAAGTATTATAGAAACTGAGGCCTCAGACCAGAGCTGTGATATGCTTAGATAATCAGAGATAATCAGATATATTTCTTTAGGAACATATATCTAAGAATCCAAAAGTTAGCATGACGGAAAATCTAATTCAGTCTTTATAATAGTTACATAATTTTACACTTTTTTCCTCTAGTACTTTCACCATTGCTTGTGATTTATGCCCCAGTAAGTGGAAGAGGAATACGTCCTATTTATTTCCATAGACAAGTATCTTTGCTTGCATAGCTGTAGACTGAGGATGCTGAGGCCCCTGAACCCAGAGATTGCTTCTGGTTTTCAGAAGTCCGGTAACATTTGCGCACTGATTAACATATACTCTTTTTTTTTTTTTTTTGTTTTTTTCTCTCCATGCATTCTACCCTTTATTTGACCTTCTTCTTAATCGGGATGCTGATTGTATCTGTTGTTCTATAGAAAAAGTAGACATTCATCACCATACTGCATGAAGCTTTCTTCATACAGACTGACCTTCTCAAAGCTTTGTTCCTCCTGTACATAGGCATTTATTGGCAGTCTTCAACAAAATCAAACAAAACAAAACAGTAACAAAAAAAAACAACACACAAAAAAATGAGAAACAGTCTGTATACTCTGAAAATATATTCTGAAGGAAAGTTACTTATAGAAAATGACTGTGATGTGCTTATTAAAAACCAGAGAGATAATCTGATGTTTATTTAGGAGAAATACTGTGCAACAACGTCTAAAACATTTTTCCAACCCACCGCGTATGATAAGGAGGACTTAGTTCTGAACAGCCTTAACTATATTGCACAGTAGGCATTGTATACTATACATTGTATACTATGAACTGTATGTATTTCTTTATTTTTTTTTTTTGTGTATGTGTGTGTGCTAAATTTAACAGCAGTTAAAGTGCAAAGGAACACATTAGTAAGGGGATATCCTTTGGATATACTTACTTTGCAGTTTATATGTAGAGACATTTGAAAAGTCAGGACACCCATAGGCCTTCAACAACTCTGAGCAGTTGTGCCTCAACTCTTCAGCTATTAAATGGGACCAGCAGTTCCAAGAGGATGCTGGAACGTTAATGTGTCAAAGAAAGCAAGAGGCTGAGGCACTGAAATGGGGGATCATGTACATACTTAAGGTAGATATCTAGAAAGATAAATCTTCACTGTGGCCACAGTTTTTCACGGGGCAATTCAGAAAGTCCAGCCATGGAACAAAAGCACATTAAATCTTCTCTGTTTGGGTTGTCATCAGTTATTGTGAGAACATTTCCCTAGGGCTATATCACTTCCATGATTTTCACTTCTATCATGCCCATGTCCCAGCTTCCGTAACTAAAGCTACGTTTGGGAGAGCCTATAGCTGCTCCTTGGATTTGTTCTGTTACTTGTAGAATATGTGGATGAATAGCCAAACAATGTATATAATAAGAGTTATTATAATAGCACAGTATGCAAATTTTCAATAAATTGTTCTTTTCTACTGTATGCCATCCAAAACAGGTTGTATTGTAGGACTCATGATCAGAGGAGGGTGAGATGAGTACAGCATTACCAAAACAACTCTCCTGGCCAGAAGAAAGAAGGACTACCCAGGGGGAAGAGGGGTGGAGCGAAGGGAAGGGAGAGGGGAAGAAGGGTGGAGAACATAGCTTTGGCAATGCTAATATCCTGGCAGAGCCCTCCATTTCCAATTGAATAACAAAAGATTTTGTGACCTCCAGTCACTTGTGTAAAGAGAAGCACAAATAGAAGTGATGGAAGTGTGGGCCTAAGGTTCTCAGGTCCCTCACCCATTATCAGGCAGTGGACATCACAAACTTCCTTGAGTATTGTTTGTAATAAAGTCTAATCCCATATTGTTTACATCTGATGCCCTTTCAGTGCAGACCATGCTTTTTGTCTTAAAACATCTCCTTATTTTATGTTCTTTTGTTACGTGATGAGTGGAGACATGTAATACAAACTTTTCATTTCATCTATCTTTATAGCTGTATTCAGTAACCAAGCTTGATTATTAAATTTGAGCCTTATTCTGCATCAATCTGCTCCTGTGCTATGTTCTCAGGCCAAGTCTTCTAAGCAGACCATAAACCAGATGTGATTCGTAACTTTTTCAGGACTTAATTTTGCCACTTGGTTTGGATCACAGAGAAGTTTTCAGCCTGCAGTCTTTGATGCCTTATGTTTGCGTTCATAAAAATTATATAGAAAGTTATAAAAGAGTGATAAGGCCTTCCAGTTTTACCACCAAATGGAAAAGTTGTCCACACAAAGAATTTATAACCATCTTGTAGCAATTTCTAGGATCTAAAATCATTTTAGCTGATTATGCATTAGAGATGTTGAAAAGAATGTAAACCTACCAGTTTCTATGCAAGACTCATGAGAACCAACTCTGTTTCCTGCTTTTATATACCAAAGGCCTCTCTTCAAACCCTACTTACATGCTGAGCTACATTGACTTCAATAGGGCAACTTACGTGAGTAAGGATGACTTGAATGAATGAGGGTTTCAGGCATGGGATCTAAGATCAAGAAGCATGAAAGCCTTTTAGTTAATTCACTTCAGCATCACTAATACTGAGTGACTGAAAAACTTCAGTTATGATTAATGATGGATTTTTTTTTTTTTTCAAAAGATAAAGTCAGGATTCTTTGTAAGTCTTTTTGCCTATTTTTAAAATGTGATAGTTACATTTAAAACATCTTTTAAAATTATTAGTAATGTAAAAAGGCATGCATATTCTAGGACTAAAAATTGGTGTGAGAGACAGATTATCAGCCAAGCCTTCTAGTCATCAAATATTATACAGGTGGCTTCTTTATGGAAATATGTCTCTTTAAAACAGTGAATGCCTCCAACAGTCTTTTGTGTATGTGATTTTAGTGATGAGCAACAATATGTTATATTTTATCCTATAAGGATTTGAAAAAAATGTAATTTGTAGAAAAAATGTAATTTGTGGAAAAAATGAAATCATTTTGAAAGGAAAACTTAGAGAAATTCTTACTGTCAAGTAGTAGAGTGAAAAATAACCTTATGCTAGGCATCTGCACCATCCCTTCATCTTTCACTAATATCCTTTTGGTAGACAATATCATTTCTGTCTCAACAATTTAAACCCAACCAAATGTGAATGCAAGTTAAGAAACATTGATGCACAGAAGGAAAAATTACACTAACCTGTATGTTTGATATGATAGTGCTTTCACTTGGCAGGTTGCATACAATTTACTTGTAATAATAAACTCTTTGCACAATAAGTGTTGTTGCAACACTCTGCTATTAACAGTGCTATTTCATGTACCTAATGATAGCTAAGCAATGGAAATAATAACACAATTTGCAAATACTAAAACAAAAAGAAGTTGTATTTCTTCACACATGTAGGGTATGTTCTGATCCATTTATGCTTCTGCTGAGTTCTGCCGAAGCACGAAAAAGGTTGTAAATCATATTTGACATACATCCCATGGGTCATCCAGCACTCTTCTACGATAGCTGAATGGAATGGGAATAACCACTTTTGGAGGCAGAATATGAAATAGGAACTTTGATGTACTGTATAAGGTAGAAAACCATCATTTAAAAATGATCAGCAGCTTAAACTCAGGTGCTTGAACTTTTTCAGTCCAGAGGAAGAAATGGTAGGACAGAATGGCCAAATAAAAATCCTTGGAGAATTTTAACATTGTCATGGGATGAACCCCAGCAGGGTCAGAGATTGCTTCAGAAGTATAGGGAAGGTGTCAAGGTATTCACTGGAATGATGATCTGAGAGAGACGCAAGTGGTCCTGTCAGTTCTTACTTCTGAGGACCAAACATCATCTTCCACTATTTAAAATTCAGGACCCTCTCCTGACTCACAGCATAGCATTAGAGATGTTTTATATATTCATGTGAACAGAAGCACTTTGGGGAAGCTATTTTGGAAAGGGAGAGACAGAGCAGCTAATCAATTGTATTTATGTTGCACGCACTATGTGAAATTACTAATGCAGAAACAGTTCCGCCCCTAGTGAAGATGATCGCAAATGCCTTCCCAGTCTCGGGGAACTAGGAGTAAGCCATGAGAGTGTTCAGGTATGCCACACTCTCAACCCTAGAAGCATATGAAGATGCTCTTATGTACCCAGGCAGAAATGTTGTGACATTGAGTGCATCTGCAAATGGAATGGCCGTGTTTGCACCTGCTCTTTTGTCTAGGCTGCCTTTTCCTATTTCAATCAAGTTCAACCGATGTCTTCTCTTTTCTCTGGCTCTTAGACATTTGTTTTAACCAAGAGAAAAGTGCAGCCTGACACTTCCTAAGAAGGGATGATCGCTATTTTTTGAAGTGGCCAAAAGTGATGACAGCAATAATAACAACAACAAAAAGAAATAACGAAGGGAAACTCATGCTGCTTACAAAACTCATCCACCCTCTCCTTCTGGACTGACCAGCACTGCCTAGGCCAGGAGCAAGAAACGCTAGTTCCTATGAGGTGTGACATCTATGCCACATTGCCTTCAAGTAATGCTGCCCCTCAAAGACTAGTATCAGGAGACAGAAAATAACAGAGATTACTATGCATGCATGCATGCACATATGTATATGTGTATGTGTGCAACTATATATGTGTATTAATGCATTAACTCATTTGTAGAAGGGTAACCACCAATGTCATGACGTCATGGGGATCTGTAATTGCACATCAATCTGGACTCTGTGCCTTGATCTGCAGGCTCACATTACTGGCAATAACATTTCTGGTGTAATCATGCATATACTTCGTATTCCTCTGGCCAGGATGAAGCTGTAGGAGCTAATGTATTCTGAGTCAGACCAACTGCCGCTCATGAAGGGAAAAAAAGACTTGCTTGAGTAACCGTAATAATTGGAAAATTATTTTGATAGCCTGAAACAATCTAATATATTACAGAATTTTATTAAAATAATATCAAATCAAATTAACTGCTATTCCATAATGAATTAGGTAACAAGGTAGGCAGATATTAATCGGCCTTGGCTCCCAGGCAGGGGAGCCAGGAATTTATTAGCTCTTGCGGCTTGTGTGAGGGTGAAGACAGAAATCAGTATCACAGGCTGCAAGGGAAGCCCCTGAGACAGCTGAGCTTTTACTTTTTTCTCACTTTCACTTTATAATCCATCATTAAACACTTGTATTTCTTTTATGTGGGGTCTTATGAAATTTTTAATTTTTTAATTGCTTTGTGATTTAATAATGAGGATTTTTTGTGCATGTGTGTGTGCATAGCATGTGTAACCCAGCTGCCAATATTAGAATTAACTCACCTTTGTCCACCTATGTCTAACCTTTATGAAATAAAGAAGTAATTTTACAACTTGTCTAATTACCTGCAGAAATATTGCCAAGTTCATAGGTATTATGGTATCAATAAGTGGGTTTAATAGGCTACCAGACCTCTCCCGTCCCGTCCCGTCCCGTCCCGTCCCGTCCCGTCCCACCCTACCCTACTCTACCCTACCCTACCCTACCCTACCCTACCCTACCCTATCCTATCCTATCCTATCCTATCCTATCCTATCCTATCCTATCCTATCCTATCCTATCCTATCCTATCCTATCCTATCCATCTGTAGTTATGCTAGATCTTATCCTATCTGTAGTTATGCTAGATACTTAGGAAAGTATGAGGGTATGCCTTGTTCATTCTTTTTCGTTGGCATCAGAATTTGCTAAGGTCAGCACTAACTTTATTTCTTGCTGTTTTTTTGTTGTCTGCCTCTAATTTCTGGCTAGGTGTTGGTCCTAACTCCTCAATAAGTAGCAGAGCTCTGGAATCTGACTTTCTGTGCTAGGTTCCTGTTTGTTCAGACAGATAGATCCCCCTTAGTCCGAACTATGACAGGTAAAGTTATAGATATTAGCAAGCGGGGAGTAACTTATTTGATGCAATAAATCTCATGACAAAAACAACTTTTGGAGCTGGAGCTGATTGAGTCATGGCAATAAGTGAATTTGGAATGGTGTGTTTGTGGGAGGGTGGTTATTTTGGATGGTTGATGGGTAACAGCATTGGATATAATAACAGGGCTAGCAGCAGTCGGTAAATTGAGCCAAAGAGCAAAACTGTCAGTAGAATCACACTTCCATTTCCTTGGAATAAGCTGATTTGGAGTCCCAGAAAAAGAGTTGCAGAAATGAAGGTACGAGGAGACAGTTATACCTCTGAAGTATACCCTAGATACTAGGACAAAAGCTGGATGAGCAGATCTGTCTCTACATTCCAAGAAGAGGACCAAGAAGTCTTGGGACTTCTCAGACAAAAGGAAGATCTGAAGGTGATGTCATACTTCCACTTCAACATTTAAAAAAAATGTCTCTTTGTTTTGGTTCTGATATATTTAAATGCAAAAAGTGACCATGGATGCTTGCTTCTTCCAGAAGTTCTGTCTCTGAGCAGGGCCAGCTGGAGTCACTTTTGTGATGCTGCTTGGGAAGAGGAGGAAAGAGTGACATTGGTGTTATTCTGAAACACGAGATATACGTGTTCCACCCCATTTTGCTTTCTGCAGTTTTTCTCATAATTCCGGGCTGTGCTGACTTTGCTTCATAAACAACAGGCGTTCCCTGCATTGATATTTTCTGTTCCCTTCTTCGTTTGTGTCTGTGGAAAGGAAAACAAAACAGAGAAGATCAGAACAGAAGCTTGCAGTGCCCTTTCCAGACATGACAGAAACTTGATTGTGCAGTGCCTAATGGGATACATGAGACCAACGAAATCTGTGCTGCTGAGTAGTTGCAGACCTATCCATTACACCTCTTCCAGGCATCCTGCCCAGACACTGGTCAGCTGCCTTCAGTTCTTGTATTATTGGTATCATGCTTTCTTCCTGATTAGCTCTTGAATTCTTTTCCCTCACTTGTCATTTAGACATGGAATTTCTTCAGCATTCCAGAAAACGTCAGGGGGATATCAAAGAGGAGAACTAATCAAGGTACCTGTCCATCTTCCAGGAGCTGGGCGATAGAAGGTAGAACTTCACTGTGTATATGCCAGCCATTTAAACATTTAATGTGTTTATTAACAGAACATATTGCTGTTCAAGTACTTGCCTTACTTGATGCTTTTAACTTAGATCCTTTTCTCAGTCAAAACCCTTATGTTCTTGATACAAGAGTATGACTTTGGCAGGAGGGTGCCTGGATGATATCTAAATAAAACAAGTTCAATTTGGGAAACTCACTGATGGGTGAAAGTCTGTGTCTGCTGCAACTGTAGACTTTCAATAAAAAAGGGAGAAAAGATAACCTGTTCCTTAGTTACATTTTTCTGGGGTTAGTGAAATTCCTACATACCCACCTGAGGCCTTTGAATTAAAACCCAGCTATTATCCCAGAGCAGAAATACAAGTTTTGTCCTGATAAATGTAGGCAGAGAACTTCACTCCAACATTTGTTCCTGTTCAAATCTAAAAGCAACCTCTTGGCATTATAATTGGTTTTAGACTTTCAGTGCACAAAAGAATTGGAAGAATATGCCTTTCTGATGATGTCGGATGCTCAGTGTGTGCTGTCATCATGTTACTCATGATAGTTCCTGTCTTCCTACTATTGTTTGGATTAGATATTAGGAAGAAATTCTTCTTTGGCTTCTGGACCTTCATGCTTGTTATGTCTGGACAAGGCAATCCGCATCCCTGCACAGAAGATCTGACGAAGAATGGTTCTCTGGTAGGATGAAGACACAGTTCCTTCAACTTTCCAACCCTGTTACCTGCATTTCACAAGCCATACCTCTGAGCAGAGAACCGTAAGGTAAGGACCACATGGTTGAGAGCAGGGTTGATGGGAGATGCTGGATGTTGATTACATTTTGAAACTGATGCGATCCACTTCTGCACTGGGGAGCAGGGCTGGGAAAGTTCCTAGGGTCACCCGAAGCCCTGGGGCTGCCTCCTCTCTTGGTTTGCCCAGAAGCCTCATGCTAGCCCTGTTCAGTTCATGGGCATATAACAGGGATCTAAAGTTAAAGAGTCACAGCATGCAAAACTGGCACTTGAAAATTCTCGGTTGTCAGGCAGCTCCCCATCTTGTCTTAAAGAAGTATCTGTATATATTCCAAGATATTAACGCTCACATTTTGGAGGTGCGGTAACATGTGGGCCTTTTGTTTTTCATGTTTTGCACATAAATAGATCCAAAATGAAATTAACAACTCACTGGTTGATAATTACTTTGAAGGGAATGAGATCTGATTTATACAAGCCCACTGGTTAGGGAGATAAATAAGAGATCTTAAATTAAGAATGAGGGGAATAAAGGTCAAATGCATAACGGTTGTGATGCATGTAAGGGAGGAAAAATTAGCTTTTGGGCCATATCTTTTTATAGAAATATTTAGTTTTAAAAGTCATAGTATAGTGGTGTAAAATGGAATATTTTTATTAAATATCATATCATTGAAATGATGTACACTTGAAATTAGTAGACACTGATTAAAACTAGTTAGTAAAGATTTTGTTTTTGCCATTTCCTTCCAAAAGTTAGACAATTTGGTTTTGCCTGCTTTGGGAGCTACACAGAGGTGAGAAGGTTTGTCTCAGCCTGATGGAGATAAGAGAATAACAGAAGGCTTCTTGGGGATTAGTGATGGAGATTTGGGAGGCATCTGCCTGGGGATCTGAATGTGTTAGCTCTCCCAGAGCCCACAAAGCTGAAGTCTGGACTGGGCTCAAATCATGTTTCACACAATTCTTTCTATCAGTTTAAGCTCTATGTTTCTAACCCCCTCGCACTCTTTTTGGGGGGTTTAGAGTGAAATTAAATGTAGTAAAGCCCCAAAACTCTACCTAAACAAACTATCTTTTCATTTCTTGCCCCTTGTAGCACCCTCCTAAGTTGCCTTATCCTGTTTCCCATACAAAGAATCCAGGTCACAAATGCAACTTTTACAAAGAATATTAAAAAATCTCTTCAAATACTACCAGATGGATGACTGAGGGATAAAATAAATACAAATCATCATAATAATAAACATTAAATTTGGTGATACTGATGTGAAACCTCACCAGTTCCAGAGCCTCCAAAACTTTTTCTTCTTTGTTGCCTATTCATTAGCCCATTTCAGGCTGGTCCGTATTAAACAATCATAGGCTACCATCATAGCTGATAAGTCATGTGTGCAAATTCAGTCACACAGCACCAACATGCAAGCATTCAGAAGATCATGAACACCCTCTCAGGTGTAGGCTCCCCGTGTTAATTTGAAACTCATATGCCAGCAGGGTTGGTTGCACAAATATCTTCCCATTACAGCTGAACTGAGCACATGGGAAAAATAATCAGTAAGGCTGGAGCAACGGGAATATCTGACCATGCCTCATACTAACAGATCTCCTACATCTTGGTGCATTGCACCTTTTCATGTTAAAAGGCCTCAAATTCTCAATGAGCTTAATCACTGGAATAGATAAAAGAACTGGTCAGATGTTAAAGCTAGGAAATTATTTAGGTGCACTGGAGGCTCTGGGACCTTCTTCTGTGGGACTTGCGTGTCCTGAGTGTTGTTTCTGTAGTGCTGTCAGTGGCCATTTTGTTTGCCTTCTGCAAACCATAGGCTTTCATTAAGATAATTAGTGGAATATAATGTGCTTGACTGATGCATCTCCCTAAAGGGATAGTGCTTTAAAAATAAGAGCCTGAATTCTCACTTACATTGAGGCCATTTTACATCATTCTGGCAAGCATAAGAGGTCTTTCAAGTGGGTGTAGAAATAACTTATGGCCCGTTTACACAGCCAGATCAGTGTGAAGTGACCTTCATATAAATGACAACCAGGCCCCAAATTGTTAAGTTACTTTTTTTAAAGATCCAACTTGGCCGAGGATGCTTTGAGAAGGGAAGTGTTTTTCTTTTTTTCTTTTTTTTTCTTTTTTTCTCAAATTAGTCAAATGAGGTTGATCGCTTTAAAGGATGGAAGAGTTCACCACGGCTCCAGAAAAACATCAAGTATGAGAGCCTAGATTATGTCAGAAGACATGCAGCAGCCCACGCATTAGACTTGAAATCTGTGCTCGCACCTGCCCCGACTCATTTTTTTTCCCTTTGCATTTATTGAGATGACACAATGTCAACAGAATTCTGCAAACTTTATGACAAAATTGTGACAGATCTGCAATGGCAGAATGACTTATGGAAATGTTGAAGTGGCTTCTCAATCAAGTCTCAGGATAGCTTGTGACTCCATTGTCTTAGAGGTCAGAAGTCAGACTCCGCTGCGGAGAGACATCGCTTGATTCTGGTCCAATTTTCTGCCATATGCTGGAGGTGGGAGGGGGGAATCAAGGCTTTTAATTGCTCGATCCCTATGTTTTCTCATCTGCATTCCCCAAGCTAAAAATGCTTTCCATAGCACACACCATTGTTTGTAATGTGGTCTGATAAGTTTTTAAAATGACTAAGATCTAATTCCTTATGGATTTGCCTCTTTCTAAATCATTTACCATTGCCCAGAACAAAGTGATGGATTGACATGGACACAAGCCGGTAGATAATGAGTTGGTAGCATTTCACTCTCATTTCACATTTGCAGAGATAATTTCACGAAGTATAGAGGAATGATTGGTCTGACCTGCTGCACACTGTGAAATGGACAGCTTGGATATGCTATCCAGTCATGTATGGATGGGCAGAGGCTACTTACCTGAGGTACTTTGCTTGCCCCAGTGGAGAATGCCTTTTTGTTTCAATCACCACTGACAGGTTTTTTTTTTTTTTTCTTTTTCTTCCCCAAATGTACTGCTTAACATGATTTTCATGAAGTGGTAAACATGCATTTCATGAATCGAAAAGGGGGAGGCAAGAAACAAACTGCTTCTGTGGTGCATATACAATTTAAAACCATGGATGAAGAGCTCCACCCTATTGAGAACACAAACCTACTTTTCGGAGCGGCTGGCAAGAAGGAGACTTTGACTCTGAAATCTGCTTTATGTCTGATTTAAATGCTGAGTCCAGGCTCACAGTCCTATTCTACTGAGTGCTCCTTGTACTACAGTGACCACCAAGCAGTCCTTCTCACTGCAAGCAGCTACAGCAGTGCCCTTCAAATAGGCTAAAAATATTTGCCACTGGAGTAAGATTTAGGAGACGCACAGATAGGGGGAAAGGAGATGTGAAGAAGAGGAGTGATTACTTTCCCAAGTCCTACATTTCAAGTGTGCAAGTAATATATCCTATGGAGAATGTCTACAGCTTTTCCTAACAGCATTTTAGTGACAGAAAAAAATAATTTCTTCTTCTAGAGTATTTTCCTCATTGCAGTTACCAACTCCCTCTCACCTCTTCAGATTTGGATGCACCATCATTCTACTCTGACTTCACAACCCTCCCCCCCCCCCCCAAACAACAACAAAGAGCAAAACAAAACAAACAAAAACAAGAAATAGAAATTTCTGTTGTGAGGATGAGAAACTGTTACTCCTTATTGCAGCAAAACAGGGATGAGAAGCTTGGCAGTGCAGCTGAGCTACTGTGAGAGATGGAGACCAGACAGATGGACAGTGGCTGGAAGTTCACAGGGTGATAATGGGCTCAGCAACAGATACAGACCCAGCAAATCAGCCAAACAAAACTCCCTGGTTATCTGCCTGTTTCTGCCTCTGTCTCCTGCACCTCAAATGGGGTATTGTATCCAAGACATGTTAAACATGATTCTGTGATGAAAGCAGAAAAGCTGAAGTATTTGGAGGGAGAGCTCAAGTTACCTATTTGTGCTGGCAACATTAGGAAACGCTCCTCTATTTCTATTCCCAGCAACCACAGTTCAGCAGCAGGCTTGGCCATTGAATGAAGAGATGCAACGAAAGGAAAACTGTGAGCACACTGCATTTCAGTGGCTTTCCCTGATAGAAACCTCTTCACAGTTTACTGAAAGACAAGGAAACTCAGATGCTTCTGCACAACTTTAGTGTGGCAGGCGGGTACCATGACCGCTGCTTGTTTATATTTAATGACTATAACATTATGGCACCATTTGTTTATTTAAAGATGAACTTCTGTGCTCAGTCAAACTTTAGACACATTATTTAAACATAAGTCAATTTGCCAATCATGTATCTGTGACTATTTCCCTCCATAAATAGTTAATAATTGAAGATAAATGTTTGTAAACATGAGCTTTTTTTTTCCTCCACACTCATTTTCTTCTCCTGCTCATTGAAACCAAAAGGTCATTTTAAACTTCTGGTTTTACTATTTTATTTTGGAATCTCTTTTATTTTCTTTGGGAATGTGGGAATGTCCACAACCAAACGACTCAATGGGTGGATAACGAGCATTCAGCATGAATCATATAAAAGAAGAGAGAGGAGGACTGGGAGAAAAACATTCACAAATGAATTCACAGTCTTCAAGGATGACTGAAAAAGGCAAAATGAAAGAAACAATCCATTCGTCAGACAGTGTCAGAATAAGAGGTAAATATAGTGCTGAACCATTTTTAACCCATTAACTGGTTAGGATAAACAAATGAGATTTACTTCAGCTGGCTAAAGTGCATTAGAGCTGTACCTGTTTCTTTTCACTATGGTTTAAACAATTATTAGGAATACACTGTTTTTCCTAGATAAAATACATCCTAATTCAGCTATAACCTCTTAAAACCTCCTGTTCTTCTCATAAGAAAATACTGGCCAATGATAAATTGGAAACATGAAATTGAGTATTGCAGATCTTATTCTGAAATGAGGTTGTCTGGAAAACAGAAATTTTCAGTATATTTTAAGGTATCGACACATTTTGCTCATCCATTATGAGATGGAGAAGTTTTGAAAAAATTGTTGTATGTGGAACATTATGGTCCAAGCTCTGAATCATTTTGAATGGAGATTTATTAAATATTGATCATGAAAAGCAAAGTCAAGCAGAGCAAGGATTTGAACCTGCAGTTCCTTCGTCACATACATACTACACTTGCTAACAGGTCCCTCTGCTTGTGTGCTCAGTCTCAGCTAAGAGGACCGTGGTTTTTGATATCCTGCTGTTTGGCCTGTTTAGCCTGTTTGTCTGTCTTTCTTTCTTGCTTTTACCCCCTCCTAAATAACAGTTTGGAAGATGAAGTAAATATGGAATTGGGTCAAAGGGAAGGAAGTGCTTGAAATATAGCTGGATCTCCATAGAAATATTGTATTTTCATTCTATTTTTTGACTGAGCTTAAAGGTTAATATTCAAAACATTAGTAAAGTTTTCACCATTCCTTTCCTGGATGCCTGAACAGATTGTCAGTATATGGAGAAGAATCCAAAAGTTACTAGTTTTTGACAATATTCATGGTGTCTGGTGCCTGATAAAAGTAAAGATTTTCAACAACAAAAATATGCATATCACTTTATTTTTAAGGTGTTACTGCACAGAAGACACTGTTTTAAATTGCTTGCTGTTGGGGACAGGACAATATGAGGGTGGATTCAGTAATTCATTTTCTTCCAGCATATTGCTCTCTTTAAATATACCATTTCCTGCTCTGTTCCTAGAGGACCTTATGTGCCATGGGGCCCAATTGCTGATATACTGTGTTTTTTGCTTGAAAGGTGCTGTGTGCCTGTGACTTTGTTACATGCTGATGGCACCAAGCACTGCTCAGCCTCTCCTCAAATGGGAACTTGAGAAAGTCAGGAGTGAGTCAACACTTCTGCGGGAGACGAGGGAAATACCATGAATACAGGGATAGGGGAACAGCTTCTGCCTAAACCTATGGTGTGATGGGATGGCTGACTGCATGGTGCTTTTTGGAGGCTTTTCTGGTTTGTCATTTTTAAAGTCTACTTTTAAGTTTTTGAATACCAAACTGCTAGCAATTGCAAACACTCATGAGTAGTAGCTATCTCTTTGCTCTGTGTTGGACAGTGCCTAGAGCACTGGATCCAGAATCACTCTAGGATTTGTAGCACTATAAAACATACAAAAATAAGGATGGAAATCATTCCTAACATGCAGGGATTCCAGCCATACTACACAGGGATTTTTTTATTTCAAATGGTTACTGAACCTTTTCCTCTAAAGAGTGGACCTCTGAACTGGACCTGCCATGAGTTATATCTGCACTTTTAGGTCGAATGAGTGTGTCCAAAATGAAAGCCTCTGTCAACATCAGCTGATGTTTCCTTGGTGACTATGGTACAATATTGGGCAACTAGGCTAATCCAAAATGTAGTTATTTAAACATTTATTATTTTATAACACTGTGTTAAAATTTAAACACATTTTAAACTATTCCAGCTGCCTCTTTATTTTTAACTCTATAATATCAATAGCTGAACTGTAAGGAGTTAATCACTTTTCCTAATTTTCTTTTATAAATATGTGATTAGCCTGAATTATTAGGAAGGCACAATAGCTTTATTCTTCCTGTCAACTATGTGCAGAGAAATCAGGATTAGTAATCTCCAGGGATCAGGACTGATTTGGTGCAGGCAGGCAGGAGGATGGCTAACTTTTGAACCTAAGAGGGCTTTGCTGGGCAAGGGTGACAGCTGTAGCATCTTTAGCCTGGATTTGAATTTGAATTCTATCTACCAGTGCAGCAAGGCTATGACTTGGCAATATGTTATAATAATCTTTGTGACACAAATGTCGGGGGCTTTCTGTTACATATCCTCAAAGAGATTTAGGTAATTAATGTTAAATTGATGATATAAAACCTCCATTCTATCTCTCTTACTAATTCTGATCTACTGTAAATAGACAGAAATATTCACAGACCAATAATCCCAGCACTGTTTAGGGGTTTTGATTTCTTTTTTATCATGAATGTGAGGTCAATAGTTGCTGTATGATATTCAGCTCTGAATCTGAAAGGGTTTATACTGAAAAACACTGAAAAAACAGGGATGGGACCTGAATATGTTCTCCCGCCGAGAAGGCCATATACTATTCATACTGTAGGCTTAAGTGAGAAAATGGGCCAATGTGTCAGAATTTATCAGCTTTTCAACATAGTTGTGGGCTATTACATGTTTATGTAGCAGATGGGAACAGTGGAGAAATACAGGGCAGAGAACACATGCCGTGTTGGGCCAAGAGGAAAGGAAGTTCTGCAGCCTTCCCCTTTTGCTGTAGTATAAACCTATGACCCTATTGCCCAGAGGCAAAAAAGCTACCTGCAGAGATGTCAGCAGTAAGGAAAAAAGAAATTACAGTGAAACACAAATATTTTGCTCTGCAGAGATGCTTTTCTAAGTCCTTTAGGCTTTTTGTCCATTTGGCTCCATCTTGGCAAAAACAGAGGGGAATTATCTGAGGTAGGACTAGGGCATAGAGATGAAGCAAAATGAGGGGAATTAAGAGTGGAGAATAACTGAGGCTGGAATATTTGGGATGAAATTGCTGACAATGGAATGCAATGGGCCAGAGAACTGATGAGAAGTACAAGCTAAGAAAATCCCATTTCTTAGGAAAATTTGGGTGAAATAGTATATCCAATGGGGAAAAGTCCTCCTACGCTAACAGGAGCGTAGAACTGAAAAGAATTTCAGTGGTCTTATGCTTGACATGTATATTTTGCTAGGAGCTGGGATCCATTTTTCTCAACAGGAGGGAGCTCAGAGAGAAAAATCTGCCTGAGTTTTTCAGTCAATTAGCATATTCTTTAATTAATGAATTAAATTAGAGAATTAAACTTGGGCAATTGGTGAGAATAGATAGCAGTGTTGTAAATTTTACACTTTGGGGATCCTTTTGCTCTGGCCCCTTCTTTCCTAAATGATTGGTTAATAAATCTGACTAATGAAGCATGCAGATAAAAGGTAAAATTTTCAAATGCATCTAATTGACTTAGAATCCAAAGCCAATGGGATTTATTGTCCTTAAGTCATTTAGATGCCTCTGGAAATTTTACTCATATATTCCATTGTTAACATTGATAAAATAATGAACACTTACAGTCCACAAGGGGAAAAAATGGAAAAGTAAAAAAAAAAAAAAAAAAAAAAAAATTACTTATGGACTTCCAGAACTGAGCTGGGCACAGAAATAACTCCACAGATCTTGTGGCTGAAACTGACCTAAGAGGTCTGGCACTCTACTCCAAATATGCATCAAATAACAAGTGACTAAACTGGTGATACAGTGATTTGTGGTGCTCTGTAATGTTTTCTCATCTCATGCTGAAGCTTGGGATAATTTCCTAGAAGCCTCTGCTGCTAGCCAAGCAATTCCTAAGTCTATGGTCTGTCTTATTCTCCCTCCATAATATTAGAAACTGATTGGCTACACCTTTGAAACGTTAATATTCTTTTGAACAGCGCGTACCTGATGAACAACCCCCCCAGCCCCCAAATACCTTTGTAGTTTCTTGAAAATCCGATGAATTCTCTCTTGTTTTTTACCTCTCTAAGGTCTGGGAACACCATGGCAGGGCTGCACATGTGGGTGCACTCCTACATGTTGTATAGCACAGCCCCCTCTGGCTGAGTCATCTCCTCCTGGGCCAGTTCCAGGGATTGTAAATGAGTAAACGTAAAATGAGTAAATAGCATTCCAGGCTGTATGGGCCATGGAGTAGAAGGTAAAAACATAGGTGCCACAGGAAGGGGTGTGAGATGACAAGGAATTGTGGGAGCCTCCATGTGCAGGACTTTAAGGCCAGGCAGTAGACTTAGTTTTCCTTAGTTTATCATGTTTAGCCTCAGAAGTTATTCACAAATTCACTGGTGTTTGCAGTGTTTTCAGTCTTGTTTTCAAATTGTAGGGTTTATTGTGATGACAGTGGCATTGTTCATTATGCTGTCAAAAAAGCCATGCAGCAAGATGACTTCCAATAGTTCAGCTTGTTCAGATTGTATGTGTCTGCTCATACTTCTCCACAAATCCTCAGAAGTTATTGACATTGTATTAATGTGCTCACTTCAGTTTAAGGTGGCCTTGACAGGATGTTTTTGACCCTAGCTGTATCTTTGTCTCAATGTGGTAACTTCAAAAGACTACAAGAAATGCATGAGCATTGTTCTGGTATTCAGTTTCAGAAAAGCTTGAAGCTAATGGCTGTTTTTCTATCTTCTTACTCTTTGTTCAATATCGAATAGACCAAATTCAGAGGTCCCATGTTCATTCAGTTCTTACTCTAAGCTTTCCATGAGTTTGAGACCATCTACCAGCCTGGGTGAATATTAGAAAATAAGATCAGCAGATAGAGTTAGAGTCTTTGCTAAACAAAAGCTTTTACATTTCTATTAAAATATTTAATATTTAAAATCTTCAGTTTTCAGCACTATCATGAGCAGTTACAGTTTACATCATAGCATCACCTTAGAAATACAGTGTGATGATTCAGCTTCTGGGATCAGTCCATTTTTTTTTCTACCCTCTTTTTCAAATGAAAACATTTTTGACATTTGAGGACAACATGCATGAAAGGCTTTATACTACAGAATGTTGAGATAAGCAGGGAAGAACTTCCTCATGTGAACCATGGGAGTTCCTCGAATTAGTCACACTAATAAATAATAGACTGTACCTACTGAGCTTCCCTTTGAAACAGACCTCTGTGTGCTGAAGGGAAATCTAGTATTGGATTCTTCTTTTAAATTGCTCATTCTGTTTTGCATCATGCTTTGCAGACAGCTGATATTAGTTACTAGTGTTTGTACGAATTGAAAAGTTGGGGAAATACTGCTATCTAAGTGTACTCTTTCCTTTTTGCTAAATGTCCAGCAAATCCCACTTGAAGAATGCCTTATTTTACCTCTACACACCACCTTTTTTCTAAGGTTTTTGTGGATTGTTCTCTAATTGTCTAAATACATGCCAACTCACTATGTATCTTGTTCCACTATTTCCTTTCCATTGTATAGTTCCCCTTCACAAGACCAAAACAAACAGTCCTCTATAATTCGTATGGCACTAACATACTGTGGCCTCTGCTAAACACCCAGTGAGAATCAATGTCTTCTTAGCTAAAGGTTTGTTACGAGTTATGTTGTCCTTGCATATTTAGCTGGTAAGGACCACAATACCTCACAGCAGATCTGAAATAACTCCTTTGAGTTGTGCCAAACGGCAGAACAGCCCTGGTTTACCTGGTATCCCACGACAACAGACTTGATGGCAGCCAAAGAGATCCAGAGGCAGTCGAGCGTGACAGCCGACATCAAAGCGAGAATGCCACACCTTGATCCAGACTTCACTCTACCTGCCGGGGCAAACTTATTAACATGACCACCCTGAGAATTCAAAGGAGCAAACACATACAGGCACACAAAACCCAACCGCTCAAATTTGAAAATGAAAATAGAAGTCTAGACAGCTTTTCTTCAGAATTCATTGCTGCTGACCTAATTATTTGGATCCTGTGCTTTATCTTGCTCTTTTCAAAGAACAAGAAGAATAGTTAATTTCACTTAATAGAATAATTGAATGTCATAATTGCGTTTTTTTTTTTTCTTTCCACTTCAACAATAATGTTTTAGTTAAGCTGCAGTTTCTCTCTGTAAAGCTGCTAACAACCAGGCTGCTCACACAATGGATTAGTTAATTCTTTGTTTCCTTGCAGGACCATTTGGACTAACCTAAATTGATGAAGATTTGTGTATTTGTGTACATGCATGTGCTCTACTGTTTGTTTGTGTCTATGATGTCCTAAGCTGTAAATGAGATCTCTTCTCCATTCATGATTTGCCACATGCAAGAACTACTCTACTACAAGTAGAGGTTTGGTATCCAAGTAGATATAATTAAGATTTGTGTTTGTCTAACAACTTTTTTTTTTTTTTTTTCAGATGGGATACTTGCACTTGTCTGCCTAACCAAAGTTAAGGAAGAGTTCAAACTCCACATAGTTTGAAATTTGCAGAGTGTAAACCCATTTTATTTTTACAAAACTAAGGATTAACTGGGAACAGTCCTCAGTCATCCAAACTGTTTGGGATTTGGGGATGGCTAATGCCATTTAAATGAATCTGGTGAGCCCTCTTCTAGTACAAAGGATGGATGACATTTTGATGACTTCAGTGGTAAACTGGCTGTGAAAAGATCTGACTAATACAAAGTGGAAGTTTCGTAATAACTTTAACGAGCTCCACAATTTCTCACATTTATAGTGTCTTCCATCTTGTAAATCCCTAAGCACTTCACAACAATATAAAGCACCAGTGAAAAGCAGCTACCTCTAGGGCAGAAAGTGGTGACCAGCTGGCTCCCAGCAAAGTACATAGCAGTGAAATGAGAAGGAAAAGTCATTTTTGCCAAGTAAACTGGATTATAAATTAAAAGTAAGTATTGTATTGCCTAAAGGAAATGCTGTGTCAGACACTGTGCCCCTTTTTCATTCCCCTTTAAAGAAAGCACTGTGAATGAAGAGCATGTTCTGGTTATTAAATGATTTGTCTATCTCAGCCTTTCCCCGACTGTGGTCTGGAGTACATTTATTAGTGGTTTGTGGAGACTTTCTGGTCAGAGTGGCGAGACAACTTTAGTTTTCAAATGGTGTTTGTAGCTTCATGTAGCCTCACCCAGGATTTTTCTACTGCCCAAACTCCCACTGAGTATTCCAGTGCCATATGGCATAGTAGGGAATATTAGAAATGCTGGGGGTATAGTATGATTAGGAAACTTGATTTTTCGGTCAAGATCAAATCTGGTACACTTCTGCAACTTACATGCTGAAATCATGTTTTGTGCAGCAGAGCATGCAGTCTGAAATGACGGCCAACATTCGAATAGAGGAAACAACAAAAATACATTAATGTTCTGGTATGATAAGAACAACCCTATTAAAAAGGGATTGATCCTAAACTGCCTCCTAAAACCTTATTCATTTTTTTGGGGGGGGGGGGGCCTGGTCTGACCCAAAACAAGGGGAGGAAAAAGGGGGGAGAAAAGAGAACAAGAAAATTTATTAACTTTACCAGAATAACATATGTTCATTTTAAGCTCCCTTCTTGAATACTGCCTTAACAATATTTTTCCACATAGGTTTATAAATAGAGTCCATAATAGGGATTGTGAAATTGAGAGAAGATATTGTTCATGACAAATTTCTTATTTAAAGCTGTTGATCATTGTAAATGTGTTTAGAATCAGGAAGCTAATAAATATCCTCTGGCCTAAAATTTGGCCTAAGATGGGTCAGAACTGAATGTTCTAATGTAAAAGGTGTAATTTTACAAAAAAGCCCATAGCTGAGATGAGTCGATACGAATTCCTTCAAAGAAAGATCCCAAAATGCAGCCAGAAGAGATTAGGCCAGAGCAGGGCATTGAATCTGAGTTCCTTCCAGTATACGTGCGTCATTCTCAATTTCTTGCCTTGTCTTCTGGAAGAATCAAAACTATAATAGAATTGCTGCGAAATTCAATTATATTCCAGTTTTGCTAATTTACAAAATTTCAAGAAGACAGTTCACAGATTTTTGCATAACAAGCTCCAAACACCTCATAATCCATTAAATTCTAGTACAAACCTACAAACATCAGTCCATCTCTACAGGGTAGAAATTAGGAAGCTTCTGTGTGCATGTAAGTCAAATGAGTTTGAAATTCTGGTCTATGCCCTGCAACAACAGTAACAACTTCATTTCATTCCCCTATCTGTGAAATAAATGCAATCAGTGGGAAAGTTCGATACCAATCTGGACTTTTCTGGCCCAGTTTTGTCACGTGTCTGCATTTATTTGCTTGCCATTTTATATCAATTGCATGCTAATTTTACGTCATGATTTCCAGGATGATTAGCATGCCTTTTGAGCTGGGTATTCTCTCCAGCTTCCATTGCACACTTCAAGCATAGATAATATGTAAATACTTCCATTCTGCAGCGGTTTCCACTGTGTGCTCTTTGGATTTAGTTACTCTATGAAGTAAATAGTGGTGCTGGTTGAACTCTTCATAAAAAATAATTCATCCAGCAGATTCAGCTCTTCTGTAAATGTAATGCATACAAGCTGATTGTGATTTCCACAAATTTGTTCATTATTTGTAATTGTCTGCTGAGTTATTTTCGTCAATAAACTGTACCCTATGAATTATCTATAATTTGAACACTATGATTATTTGCTTTAAGTCATTCCTTGTGCATGACTGTTCACCTGTTTCACATGGTTTTATTTCTGGTTCCTGATTGGGTAGGCTGGCTTTGAGGAATAGGTGCTTTAGATGGATTCCTCGCTTAAGTTCTTGGTGTGGAGAGGACTCAATGTCTCAAAAAGAAAGATGAGGAAGAACAGTTCTCGGAAGGAAAGAGGGAAGGAAGGAAAGAAGAGAGAGAAGGAGAGAAAAATTGTCCTCTCTTATCCTTAAAATAATTTTTTCTTGAGATAGATACATAGATCTGAAAACAAAAGTTTCAATTAATGGGTTACTGTGCTCAGTAGTACTTCATAATATTGATATTAAGGCATATTAAAATTACAGTAGGTTTTTGAGGCCTCATCCAGGATGATACCCAATCAATAATACTGGTTATGCCAAGACCAATTAAGAGATTCAAGCAGAGCTATTGTGCTCACGTAGCTGTTTCTCCCTGTATCACACAGACACAGAAAATCTCACAGAGAATTAGAAACTAATGGAACTAAACAATGTCTTAAAAATCCTACTTGATTTTAAAAACTAGAGAGAATTTACCCTGAATTGGAAAAAAAGCAGAATTATGGAGTTAAATTATTTAACTGAGGTGACAGACTGGATCAATGGCCATACTGCAGATAGGTCGCAGCCTCCCAGGTTCCTAAGCTGGTGCCATGTCCATAAACCACCACCATCCCCATTCAGTTCTTTCAAGCTCCTAGAGAAGTTGGGGACCAGGTCTGACCCATTTAATATTTGATGCCTCTGGAAAGGAACTGCTGTTGCATTCTCCAAATCCAGAACATAATGACAATCCACACACTTTTATGTATCTGCCAAGCACATGGGTCGAGTCTGTTAGCGTTTATTTTATGTACCTTCATCATTCACCCACCACTCCTCACAGTCACCAATCAGTTGTACATGTGTGGGGCTCTTTGCAGTGAGTGCATTTGCCAGCATACCTGCAGGAGGAAATTTAACTTCTGATCTAGATTTTACATCTGGCTGGGCTTTATGTGAGCACCTGTGGTAGAGACTTCATCAAGGGTAAATTAATGAATTTTCTGTCAAACCTGGCCAAACTTGTATTTTATTTTATTTTATTTTATTTTATTTTATTTATTTATTTTTGTCTCAGGAGTTCCATTTTGGGACCTGTACCACATTTTTTTTTTTTCTATCTCAGGCAGCATAAGGTAAAGATGATTTCTGGCATTACAAGTTCTCTCTCTTTCCTTGAACCAAGACACACCCTAAGTGAACGAAAACTCAGATAATAATTAAATATGTATCCACACATGCTCTCACACACACAAGCACACACACACACACACACACATACATCTATACCTCACTCCAATAATATCCTAACTGTAGCTGCTCTGGGGCCAGCTTCATGTAGGGTGGGCACATATTTGCACCAGATTTCAAACTAAAAGCATGTCTAATTCTGTGAAGTCACAGGCATATTCATTTCCTGGTTTTAACACGCTCATATGGCATGTAAAGTTTTGAAAGGTTAGGCTGAAAAGATCATAAGCCATGTTGTTAGCATGTGTGAGATTTTGTAGCTTTTTGCAAAGTGCTGAGATCCTCAGATGGCAGGTGCTATATAAATGCCATGTATCATTATTTGTAATATTAGCATTCAATTATGTATTAATCGCTTGCATGAATGAAAGGAGATTTTACTGTACGGTTCTGACTTCCCTTCCCATGCTTTTGAATAATCTCTACAGGACATGATTATATTTGCTTGGACCAGGTCTATGATAATGAGTGTAAACACAGAACTCAGTTTTTAATCTGTTTTTGATATTGTGTTTCATTTAAAGCTGGATAGCCCATTGTCATTCAGATGTGTGACTGCTGATGAAAGTCAGCTATGAAATAAATTCAAAGCTGTACCTTAACTCACTGTGCAAGGGTGCATACATCCTCTTAAGACACTTGTAGGGAAGAAGGGGTTAATCCTTAAGCTGGCTAGAAAAGGGACCACAGTTGTCTCTCCATCCTGTAGAAATTAGGCCAGCTGTGGGGAGTTAATTGCTTCCTATACACACCCCTCCATGCACAGCATAAAAGGGGTGTGTTGGGAGGGCCCTGATTTGGCAGGGAGAATGAGATAGGAAGTAAGCTGGGTCCAGTATTTGAGATCAGGTCTGAACAAGGTCCTGCTCTCTGGTGCTTTCCTGATGTGAGTACTACTTAAGTTGGGTAGAAACAAGCCATTCTTACATGAGGGCTGCTGATGAGGAGGGAAATGTCTTGCTTGTGGCCTTTGAAATGGGGCATCCTTCCTGGCTGATTTTCTTCTCAGAGTGATGAGTTTCAAAGCATTGAGATTCTGTCTTCCCTCTTTTTGTTGGTGCATCAATAGATACTATCACTTCAGAGTATCTGTGCATGGTCAGGACAGGAGGGATCCTAAATTAGGGGAATTAAATAGGCAGACAATGAGGGATGCAGAGAATGGGGTTCTTCATGAGGCTGCTTGATGATGTTAGGAAAGTGGTAGTAAAGAATATTCAGTTTCTGAAAAAAAAAAAAGCCTATTCTGGTCTCAATAGTATCAGATAGGGTCCAGGCCTACAACTTTTATTCTGCTTTGATTTTTTTTTTCCTCCCACTTAGTGCTATGGAATAGAACTGGAGCCGAGAACCAGATGCTTTCTGTTTATCCTCATCATAATTTAACATTATCCATGTTAGCTGGACAGTATCCTCTGAATTTCAGGTAAGGGAACTGCTTCTAGGAAAAAGAATAATTTGTGTCAGAGCCCATTTGACATGACCTACCAAGTGCCTGACCTGTTTGGTGCAGGCACCAAGTGATGTGATGCCCTGCATGTAGGGGCTGGCTGCATTTTGTCTGGTGTGACCTGAGTGTTTTCTGTGCTGCAGTGGAGGGTGTGCCTTGCTAATCTACCTCCTCAAAGAACAGAGTTTCTTTTACCTCTTGGGCCCTGACATGCCTGTTCAGGGGGTAGGATTTGGCCCTTCGTGAGCTGATTATCCATTCCCTTGACATAACATAAAGCTCTAGGATTTACAGCTATATAAGAAAGTAATAATCTTGCTGGGATATGTGGGGAGTTACATACAGTATGTAAATCCCATCTTGAGATAGGAATATGTTCCTTTGAGAGTACAGCTGTAAGAGACCTGCATTATGAAACCTGAATACATGTAAAATGGTCTGGTTTCATTACAAACTTGAATCTCACTTTACATCACTTGAAAGTTTTGCTATGGTTCACGATCATTTCAGTGCAAACCTGGGCCAGGTTCAAATAAATTTTATTCCTCTATATCATGCAAACTTCATAGCATCATGAAATTTCAATGCATCATGTAATTTCAACACAAAACCAGATGAAATGCAAGTCTTTTCACTGAGTTTCTTGACATTTTTATTTTTGTGCATGTTTTCTTCTCTCAAAGTGCAATTCGGCAGCAACAAACCTAGTGAAATCTTCAGGAAAGTCTCTATAAAAGCACTGTGATCCAAAACAGCCAAGTTCTGCACAGCTGCACTACAGAGTAATGGGCATGGCTTTAGCTGCTAAGCTTGATGCAGCCACACTCACTGTCAGAAAAGGACTGAAAGAATGCAGCTCCTCTGGTTTCCATTTCTGCCTGAAGGGGAGCATAGCTCAGTGAACCCACAATGAGACTTGGGGGAAAGGAAAACTAAATTACATTTAAAGAAAGAAAAGAAGCCTTCTGCCTTTTTTTTATGATTGAGTGATGCTGATCTCTTCCACATAACATAGATAAGGTTACAATAAGCCTTTCATTACAAGTCTAATATTGAAAGCGACCCCCACCAAACTTTGCCAAGCCAAAAATCAAGCTGTCTGAAATTTCATAGGCAGCAGTTCAGACCAGAACAGAATCTCCCCTCCTGGCATATTTGCTAAGGTGTGTAAAGAGGAAAGGAGGAGCAAAAGTATATACAGGGAAATACTTCCTGTAAAAGAATCAAACTTACGTTACTACACATGCCACGTTGTGCTGCTATGGCTATCTGAGGGTCTTGAATAGTATTCCAAATTAATTTTCTTTACAAGCAGGCAAATGCTGAGCCTAATAAAATGTGGTATGTATTAGGTTTGTTAAACAGGTCAGACAGAGGAAACAATGTGAGCAGCAGGAGGATTTGCTCTCTGCCCTGGTCTTTGATTAGGGTCAGTTCATAACACAGGTGACTCGTCAAAGCCTAGAATCAGTACTGTGCTTTGATTCTGCAGAATAGGGGTGGGCTTGCATGCTGTTTGAAAAAAAAAAAAAACAAAAAACAAAAACTGTTGCAGAGCTGATTTACACACACAAATTACAGGAAGTTACCGCTTAGTTTCAGTTTAGACTCTGTTTACCTTTTGCATTGGAAGCATATCTGCAAGACAAAAATACTTGTTGCCACATCCACAGAAACTTCTTCAACAGGAAGTAGCTAGTGATAGGAGTAAGAAGGTAATATCTCAGAGCAACACCAGCATCAGTGTCTTCAGTAAGAACAATGAAATTTCATTTTTCAGTTTGTCTTGAATGTGCACATGGCAAAGGTGCCAATGAGGAGTCACTGTTGTTACCTGGTATCTTCACTCTGACCAGCACTGGCAGAGGAAGTAGAGCATGACAGTGGATTATGAAATGGCATGGGGCAAACTTAAATTTATTCCCACCCTCATGGAAGTAATTCTAGGAGATTCATAACCTCAGAAATAGAGGAAAAATTAAAACCATGCCAAGCCATTTTAAATTGGACTTCATGATAAACTGAGATTTGATATTCTGGGATAATTACTAATGAGAACACTTTCCCTTTAATTATTTTGTGGTCACCATTTCAAAGGTGATTAAAGCTATTCTTCACTAGATGTGGTTATAGATTTAATGCAAACCTGGTCTTTCTTGTGGTTTTATCACAGCAATTAAATCTGGCTTTTGCACAGACTTTGTGTGGCATGAGGGATTTCACCAAGCAAAATGATTTTACCCTTCAGGCAATGTTAAATTTAGGAAAAATATAATTAATTATATCAGACAGGTATCTATTATACATCATGCACACATTCTTAGAGACTGGGGGCCCACTTCTACTCAAAACAGAAATGGTTATTCTTTCCAGCTCTGGTCTTGAGCATGGTACCAGGAGTTGCCTGTACAGACATGTCTTAATGTGATCATTTTTATTATCTGTAACAGCCAATCATCTGTTTTCTGAGAAGAAACAATAGAAAATCCTAAGTTTTAAATGCTAGTTCTCTGCTTCTCTCCCATTTTCAGTGTACCTTTCATGGTTCTTCACTTTGATTGTATGCAGCAGTTATGTCTTGGAAATAATGCAATGTTAGTCTATTTTATAGTTACAGGCTATGTAATGTGTTTCTATTTAGCTTTTATCTGTTGATTGTAAGATTACCTGATTGCATTTTATTTCCCAACCCACCTTTCCCCCCCAGACTACTTGATGGGTTTGTTGCTAACTTATCTAATACTGTACAATCCCTCAGCCCACAAAAAGTCTTTTGATTTAATTAGGGTTTCAGGTCTCCTAAAGAAACTGTTTTCAAAATGCAAGTAGGCACTCAAGATGCCCATGTAGGTGATACCGCATGCTACTAGAATGTCTTTCATCAGTGGATCTCAAAGCATTTTAAAAAACATTTGCAAAGCATCAGGGAGAGAAACGCATATCCAGTTTACAGATGTGTGAACTGATAAACTGTTTAAGTTGTAGATATGCTATGCTAAACATTCAGCTACTCTACATTTGATTATTTCAAGCACCATCTTTTTAATATACTTGGGTGAGATGGCTATTCTTATTGTTGGTGGTGTTCCTCCCTAATCCTCAGGATAGGTCTCCTGTAAGGAATAGAGCTGGATTTAAAATGCTGCATTTACATGCAAGCATAAAATGAAAATGAGGTGATAGAGGTGACTTTTCTTGTTTGCTTTCCTTTGATGCTTCATAGCAGTTTATTCATCTATCAGTTTAAAATAAAAATAAAAAATGCGAAGGTGGTCCTAAGGAAAAACTGGTAGTAGAGAACTAGTTTTACAGTTGAATTACTGAACTAGAATGCTATTTGGGAAAATAAGCGGTGAAATCTTACAGAGCTCTTACCAGATTTCATCTGTATCTTCTTTTACTGTTTCTTTTTAAATTCAAAAGCCTTAGTTCTTGAAAAAGTCTTGGAAGTATTACAGCATGCAGAACAGTGACATTGTAAAATATAGGGTACTAATCACAGAGTAGCTGTGCAACATACAGCTTTTTCTATCTGTCATATTTAATAACTAGACTATCATATCATTTGATTCTCATGTGCCAGAACTGGAGTCCTACCTCTCAACAGTTTGGAACCATGACAAAAATAATATCACTCAGCCAATCTCATGACTCAGGTGACCTTGGCCTTTGATCCAGTCAGATCCTATCAGATCTTCAGAGGGTCAAGGTACACCTGTTTTCAGTATTTTAGCATTTTAGCCTTAAGCATTAAAGGGCTACAGGGGACATGGGATACTCAGAGGAAAAGGAACTATGCTGCTGTGTGTGTGTGCACGTGTGCCAGGGGAGGGAAGTAAGTTTAATAATGCTGCTTGTTATTTAAAATCAAGTTTAGTACAAAGCAGAACAAGGTGTTTTTTTTTTATGGTTAGCATACACATTTGAAAGTGTTCTTAATAAAAAAATATTGTATTAAAAATGTTCTTACAGCATGCGTGGAAAAAGAGAAAACTTGGCAGGACAGGTATTGTATACGTGAAATGCATTAGCGTTTAGCAGTAGACAAACATGCTTTGCTGTGTGGGAAACAGCATGATCAAGTGCACATCTGCCATATTAAAGGATTACAAGAAATGGGAAGAAAATACTTCTGAATGTAAAAATATTCTGTTTTTTAAAGAGGCGTCTCTTGAAGCAACCATATTATGAGATATAATACTCCCAAATCTCTTCTTGATTTAGCACTATAGAGACTATTAATGCTTATGAGTGCTTAATTTCTCTTTCTGAAGCATGTAAGAAAGCCATATGCTAGAATGTAGGAGGTTTGCAGCATGTCCATTTAGTCAGGAATAATATACAGCCAGAAGCACTGAAAATGACTATTTTGTTCATAAAAATATGCCAAGCATTTTATTCCCAGCTATGAAGTATGGAATAAACTTTTGATGATCAATGCTGACTTATATTGGAAAGTTGTGCTGTTTATACACCAGGCTAATGTGTATGCATTTTAAGCTATAGAATTATTATCAGGCAGTTCATTGTTTGCAAATGGGAAGCTTAGAAGGCTGTGAAGATAATTTCTCATGACAATTATTATGTACAGTAGGTGTAGAAATTGTTTGCCTGTGACCCTCAGCAATTGTTAGTGAGGCATGCCTGCATATCTATGAGGGAGAAAACAAGTATTCTTCATTTACAGAAATAGGATATTTTACTGAAATATATACATGGAAGAGTTCACAGTGTACTGGCCCAACCACACCAGAGGATGGGACCCCAAAAAAACAGAGCAGATGATTTTGGATGCATGTTACAGCAAGCGGCGAGTGTGCCATTATAGGTAAGAATCAGTGCACTGTATGTAAGATCATAGAATCATTAGGATTAGAACAGACCTCCAAGATCATTTGGTCCAACCATCACCCTACCAACAATATCACCCACTAAACCATGTCCCTAAGAACCACGTCCAACTTTTCTTTAAACACCCCCAGGGACAGTGGCTCCACCGCCTCCCTGGGTAACCTGTTCCAATGCCTGACTGCTCTTTCTGAGAAGAAATGTCTCCTAATTTCTAACCTGAACCTCCCCGGCACAACTTGAGGCCATTCCCTCTAGTCCTATCACTAGTTACCTGTGAGAAGAGGCTGACACCCAGCTCCCCACCACCTCCTGTCAGGTAGCTGTAGAGAGCAATAAGGTCTCCCCTGAGCCTCTTCTTCTCCAGACTAAACCCCAGTTCCCCCAGCCGCTCCTCACAGGACTTGTGTTCCAGGCCCTTCACCAGCTTCGTAGCCCTCCTCTGGACATGTTCCAGGACCTTGATGTCCTTCTTGTACTGAGGGGCCCAAAGCTGAACACAGTACTCGAGGTGTGGCCTCACCAGAGCTGAACACAAGGTGAGCAGAGTACAAGATGGAGCCTGAAGTATTGTGGGGAGCTTCTAATCTACACTAGTGTTGTGGGTTCCAAATAAAAACATCTTAATTTCACAGACAGTTTTCAATAACATGGAAAATGGCATAAAGGATTTCCATCAGTTGCACTGGAGCAACTTCCACCTGGGGGCCTTTTTTAAAAATCCCATCATATAGCAGCACTCACTAATTTCACATAACTCATGGGATGCTTCTGCTTGCAGAGGGACTTCTTGGGTGAGCCAGGGTTATGGAATTAAACCTTTAATATTGCTCTAACAAAGCAGGAATGAGAGAAGAGCAGCTTGTTGTAAAGAGGAGGAAAAAGGGAAAAATTACTTGCTCCTGTCTTGCTGCAGCTTTCCTTCCAGTGCTGTCACTTATTTTTTCTTTAGTTTTCCCACTTTTAAGGTGGAGGGAAATGATCAAGTTCACCCTGCATATATGTACTGAGGGTAATCCTGAACTTGACTGAACACTGCCTACGTCACTGAGCTGTTAAGGAGGTAAATATGTTTGTATTTGTGAAGTGCTATAATATGAATTATCACGTTAAAAATGATACTTTAATTAGCCAAAACAGAATGAGCTTTATTCCCTGAGGAGTCTGCAGTTTTCTATTCCCTTTCCTTTACACACTGATGAAATACAATGGTTTATAAAGACTTGGAGAGTTGGGTTATTTGGATTTGTAAATAGATAGGGTGGAACAGAACAACACAATGTAATGTGGCAGTGACTTTTATCCCAGTTTGCATGCTGTTCTTTTTACATCCACTATAGACAATTAAAAGGAGATGCATTGATATAAACTGAGTCTGTAACATCACCTTTGCCTTCTTTGCTGTGCCACAAATGAGAATGAGTCAGGTGAACTGAAGTAGTATTAGTATTTCAGAAATAACAGTAGTTATTTCTGTTTTCCTGATCCATTTTAATTACAGAACATACAGTAGCAATCAAACATTTATCTGCCAAAGACTGTTTGGCTCCTGACTAAATAACATGGGTTCCTTCCATTTCCTGTCCAGCCCCAAACACCAGCTCTTCTCTCCCTACTGCTTTCATTTGGCCCCAGGCACTGTTTCCCAGTTCTTTGCAGCTCTTAGAAGCCTCCACCTTTTCCTAAAACCAAACAATTTATACCTTAAGGGGCAGGGCAAATAAGCCACCAAATTCCTGTGGTTGCTTTACTTGTCCTTCCTGGTGATCTTGGATGTGCTGTAACTTTTCTGTGCATGGCACAGGAAGTGCAGTGAAGCAAAGCAATGCTCCTTTCTACAGTGCATCGTGAGCAACCCCAGACCTGGGCAGCAGATTCCTTCCACAGAAGACTTTCAGATTCTGCCTCAGCCAATTGCTAGGTATCCAAGAACATAGTGTAAGGTGAAATGAATTTGGTGGGATAAAAAAGCTGTGTTCCTTCCAAGAGTGTGCACTGTCTGCACAGAAAATCTTTTATTAATTTCTTACATTGTTTCAATCAGGGAACAGATGCATTTTGACATGTAGGAACAAGTTCTCTGTGCAGGTGGAATAGAAATAATTATGGTCTGAATTGGTTCTTGGACTTTGTAGGCGATCTGTATTGGTTGCAAAGTCAAAAGTAAATCTTGTAAACATTCTTAGCTTTAATCTTGAAAGTGCCATTTCCTTGATAGGACTGTCATATGGTTAACATTAAATTTGTGAACAAGACTGGGGACTTGCATTTCAAACATTTCCCCATTAAGGGTAGAATCATTAAGCTATAGTTCTGCAAGTAATAGATGCTTGGATTTCGTTGCTGTAAGCAGCACAGAGAATTCAATATAAACTTGAATAGGTGTGTGACTGTCTAGTAGTTAGAACACTGGTATAGGAACTGGAAAACTTGGTTTGGCCTGGTCCAAGATTGCTACTGCCTTCCTGTGTAGCTTTCATTCATGAATTTGTTTACTTTACTACAGCTTCTCTGTTGTAAAGTGAGTATATAATCAATATAAATAACCCAATCTATATGTAGGACTAGTTGCCCTGCAGTCCCAGTGCATCCTTTTCAGCATGGTAAGTTGGCCTTAGCAGGACTGTATGCTGTTATTGTGCTTCTGGCACTACTCCTCTTTTACAAGTTCTGTAGGATAGATCTGATGCTTCTACAGCTGATGTGATGGCCTTGGTGCAAGTAGACACTCCTGTCTTGCCAGCTTTCCTGACAGATTATAAACTTCATCTTCAGGCTATATGAATATTCAACAATCCCAACTTTTATATTTTTCTGGTCAGATTCTCACTTTCCTAAGTTATGAGTAGGTTTACTCATAACCCCTGTGTATTTAAGAAGCTTAGAGAGAAAAAGGCAAACACAAATAACTTTAAAATGGTACTTGAAAGCTTTTTCACTGTTTTACCATCTCAGGATATCTGGAGGGAGGGGAGGACACATCAGTTTCTTTTGATACAACCTGCAGATTGCTTAAACCATTCAGGAGCATGAGAATGGTTTACCCCCAAAGCTTGCTTTATCTCAGGTCACGAAGTACAAAGTAGTTTTCTACATATGTAGGATTTGGGTTTGAGAATGGGGCAATAGATCATCTTCAAGCATATACAGGAACAAAAGGACGAACTGTCCAGCTTGGAGAAAACCTCATGACTTTCGGAAGACAAACATCTAAGTCAGTGACAAAGAAAACACACGTGTTTAACTCTCTCTTCACTCTGGAAATGATATCCAGACTTCAGCATCCTATTCCTTAGACTACCTAGCAGACTGGTTCATATGTTACTGCCAAAGAATATTTAGTGGGTCACAATGATAAGCAGCATGCTTGTATCTGGTGTATCTGGCAGTCGTGCTGCTGCACTATTCTCAGATCTGTACATAATCTTGTATATATCATGGATGATACTGATAGAGAAACTTATTAAGGCCAAGTCTGGCTGTGCATATATATTTGAGACTTACTGAAGTAAAATGGGATCTTTGAGTTGAGATCAATAGTAGGATTGGGCCTTAAGAAAAGAGCTGAAAAGCCCTATTGATATACTACATTAAGAATGAAAAAAAAACAAAAGACAACAAACAAATCAACCAACCAAACAAACAAAAAAAACATCCTGATTCTGAATGATGCTCAGTATTCTAGGGGAAAAAAAAAAAAAAACATAATTGTCTTATATGTTCAGATTAAGTATTTTCTCTGATAGTCTAAGCATGTACCTAAGGCTTCTAAATTTATTTCCTAGCCTCACTAGCCAAGTGACCTTTCTAAAGTTATTTATATTGTCTTTATATTTGTATTCAATTACTCAGCATAAATCAGAATGAGAATTCAAGGCCCCCTTCTGCTTTACCTTTATCAGTATGCAACGAGCCTGATCCAAAGTCTGCTGAAGGCAGCAGATGGGGCCCCATTGACATTAGCTGACTTTGACTCAGAGCATCATATATACCACACCAAATTCTGATCCCCTGTATAATGCATCCTAGTTCAGCTAAGTGACAAGTCATAACAGTTTGCTATCATACCTGAAAAAAAATGTTTTGGAGGTCTCTTCACATCCTTACTTATGTACATAAAAGGCTGCTCCTTGTATTCAACAAAAAGAAAAATAAAAGTTCTGCTAGCAGCATACTTAATGGAGCCTGGTTCCTTACAGATGTATGTAGTGTGCCAAAGTGCTTCCTGATTTAACCACTGCAAAATCTTCTGTGATATCCTTTGGGCCTCCTACAACACCTCTTGCAGCAGTATCTTTAGCTCCCTCTCGTAAGATTCCTGTCACTTTGGTTTCCTACTGATCTTTTTCTTGACCTGTTAGATGACCAGGGGACAACAATATCTGGTGCAAAGCTACATGAGGAATTCTCTCTATGGAGAACTAGCATGGTCTCTATTCAGGTGCTGATTTTCGAAAACGCTTATGAAACTGAATTAACATTTGGACTCCTATCTGGAACTAGGATGTAACAAGTATGTCAGACTAGGTAGAAATTCATCACTGAAGGCTCAGTCACTGGGTGATGGAGGCAAAGAAACTGGTCAGTAGACAGTCATTATGAGGAGGAGAAATGTGTGGTTACATAAGACTGGTTTCTTCTAAATATTTTATTTTTCTGTGCCAATGGTGGGCCTGGTAATTGTTGACCTTTTCATAGATGAATGAATACAAAAGAATTTTTTTTCTGTCCATTGTTAATCCCTGTCAAGGTATGGGAAACAACTATGTTCTACTATGCATTCCTGCATCAGGAAAGGTAGCTTAGAATCACTGTCTGTTATCCTTTTCCTTCAGTGAAAAGCCCTCAGAAAGTTAGATATGGTGTGCTGTCTTTTTGGTACTCTTTTGGCAGATATGGACAGGAGGATTTTTTTTCTATACCAGGATAACTTGTCCAAATCTGTAATTTAATATAATCTGTCATCAATGTCTGTCATTGGTTCTCCATGTAAAGCCCCATGTTTTAATATGGACAAAATGTACTATGGATTTTCACATGATTAATGGCAGCCATTGGGATTTAAGGAGACTGGTTCCAGTCAGGAGTTCAGAGTTGAATTTTGTGATTCTGATTCTTATAGGTCCAATGGATCCAGTAGGGAAAACCAGTTCACAACATTTCTCTTTGTGATTCTCAAAGCTTTAACGCAATATATATTTTTGCCCTGCAGTATATGAAGTCTGATGAATACAGCGTAGAATGCTCAGTTTGTTCAACTACGCTCTTGTAACATTTAATGTATTCCTGGCGTTTTTTTCTGGGTACACAACCTAAGGAGAAAATGTCATCAGCCATGCTAAAACCATTGAAATATCTGGGAAAGAAATTGTCCTCGAGTCTCAACAAATCATCTTTTTACAGCATTGCATGTTAAGAATTCATTTAAGAAACGATCCCCAAGAGGCCACATGTGAACACTGTGCCATCCTAATCTATCTTTTCCTGCCTATTAGGTTGGTAATGGGGATTCCTTTGCACAGTCATTATGCATTGTTGTCAGTCTTGAGCCAGTTTTATGACCTGTATCCAAAATGTACCCTCATTCTCATTAAATGCTTAAAATGATCCATTAATCTCTTGCTTTGTTTCTCTATTTTTTTTCTGCCTTCTTGTAGAACTTTACTATACTGGTATTTTTTAGATGGCAGGGAACCAACATAACTAGAACTATAATGCATTCATAGTTCACCAATCAGAGCTTTTACTTATTTCTATTTTGACACACCGGAGGGAAGGGATGCCATCCAGAGGGACATGGACAGGATTGAGAGGTAGGCCTGTGCAAACCTCATGAGGTTCAACAATGCCAAATGCAAGGCCCTGCATCTGGGCCAGGGAAATCCCAAGCACAAATACAGGCTGGGGGGAGAATGGATTAAAAGCAGCCCTGAGGAGAAGCACCTGGGAGTGTTGGTTGACGAGAAGCTAGACATGAGCTGGCAATGTGTGTTTGCAACCCAGAAAGCCATCCATATTCTTCACTGCATCAAAAGCAGCGTGGCCAGCAGGCTCAGGGAGGTGATTCTCCCCCTCTGCTTGCTCTTATGAGACCCCACCTAGAGTACTCCGTTCAGCTATGGGCCACCAGCACAAGAAGGACATGGGCATATTAAAATGAGCCCAGGCAAGGGCCACAAGGATGATCAAAGGGCTGCAGCGTCTCTCTTATGAAGACAGGCCGAGGGAGTTGGGGTTTATGGAGAAGAGAAGGCTCCGGGGAGGCCTTATAGTGGCCTTTCAGTGCCTAAAGGGGACTACAGAAGAGCTGGGGTGGGACTCTTTGTCAGGGAGTGGAGTGATAGGATGAGGAATAGTGGTTTTAAACAAAACAAAAAACACTAACCAACAAAAAGGGTAGGTTTAGACTAGATATTAGGAAGAAATTATTTACTGTGAGGGTGGTGAGGCGCTGCAATAGGTTGCCCAGAGAAGTTGTGGGTGCCCCTGGAAGTGTTTAAGGCCAGGCTGGATGGGGCTTTGAGCAACCTGATCTGGTGGGAGGTGTCTCTGCCCATGGCAGAAGGTTTAGAATTAGATGACCTTTAAGGCCCTTTCCAACCCAAGCTATTCTATGATTCTGTTGTGAGTACCAATTTTCAACAAGCAAATCTAGCACAGTTTAACATCCAAATGATTGTGCTGAATCCCAGCGGTAGCACTCATAGACTGCAATAAACGTTTCCTGGGTCCTATTGGCAGTGTGTGCACTCAGGCAGTTTGGTTATCGTTATTATCTGTTAGGATATGCTGTCAGTGTCCACAGAAATAGTTTGCATCTTTTCTTGAATGTGGAGAAGATATGGTCACCTTTAAGAGTTGCAAGAGAGATTGTTTCATTTTAAGTTTATAGTCTAGTTTGGCCACTGAAGGTTTTAAGACAAAATTTTCCTCTTGTCCAACTTTTAAAGCTCTTCTGATCAGAAAATGAAAGTCAGTTGGTCATGATTTAAAAGCAAACAAACCAAAACTTATAATGCATATTACATTGAAGGTAGGATGCAGTAATAATATAAAAATCATAGAAATATACTAAGGGCCCAATGACTGTCTGTTGTAAGTTAGGAGAAATCTTCATTTTAGTGAGCATGTTAATAAACAGACTATTCTATTCAAGGCAGCACAATCACTATAAAAATACAGAAGGAAAAAAGTTTCAATAAAATAATTTCTAATACTAGTTCATATTCCCTGTCCTGGAACTGTATTAACCTGGGTAAAGGAAGATAGACTCAACCCTTGTCTTTTCCTGACTGATTGCTAGCCATAAACTGCTGGTATTGGAATTAGAAACTGTCTGCACACTCTGCTCTCTATTTGGCTGACAAAGTACTAACAGAGCAAATTGTAGGTTATTTTACTTTTCAACACAGGCTGTTGCCCCCTAAGTTTGCTGATATGGTAGCTCTGGTCTGCACCATCTCTATTAGTTTTTGTTTTTTTTTTTTTTTCTTCCCCAAATAAATAGAGTGAAAGTGGATGGGTAGACTCTTTGCAACACTTGCGTCAGCTGTGTACTGATAGTTCTGCACTTACCTGCATTGTGTAATCATTAGTTTGATCACTACCTAATGTCTGATCATTCTTCCTGCAGAGCTTGCCGTTTTATTAAACTGCTTCTCTAGTATTGTGAGTCTCTGAAGCTGGGTTATCTTCTCTTGAGGAAAGGAAAAAAGATCAGGAAAAAAGATATACCTATTGTAGCAGAAGGTGTACTCTCCTTGGTAAATTTATGTCCGTGTATACATACCAAATTAATAATCATAATTGTAATCATATTGGTAATCATAATTAATCCTAACTGGTAATCATAGTTAATCCTAATCTCAAGGGATCAGACAAGAAGTGTGGATAGTTGGCCCACTCTCTCTGTTTCTGCTTTCCACCAATGTTTGGAAATACACCAAATTTCCTGAAAAACAAAACAAAACAAGCAAACAAACAAAAAGAAACAAACCCACAACTAAAAACGTATGATGCAGTACATGCTTCCAGGTACCGGCTGTCTCCTAATAGCATCACCTGTGGACTGATGCCATGTGACCGTGTTACTCATCTACAACTTATTTCTGTCTCTCTGTTTGTCTCAGGTATTTTTAATATGTCCATCACCAGGGTTTCTCATAATCCGTAGTACTTACCTTTAACTGTTTAGCAAGCCTAACTTTTAACATTCCTGTGTTTTGATCAAATCTTCCTTGCTTTAAGGTCTCCGTTAAAGGCAGTGGAAGCATTCCTGTACATTTTAAAGGATACCAGAGCATTCTGCAGTAACTTTACTGTCAGTTTTAGTTATTTTAGATCATATTTAAGAGCTATCAAGAGTAAAATTGTCTAATGTGATGTCATGGCAGTGGATGATATCCAAACTTTTTTGAAAGCAAGGACTTTATTATGGACAAAGCGCTGCTTATTTTAGTTTTTCTTTACTTGGTTTATCACTGATGGCCAAGATGATTTGCAATCAATATTGCAAATTCTCTTCATTCAGTATTTGCTAGCGTTACTGTTCATCTTCAAGTCTTTAACAGAATTTTTTGAATATTTTAAATGTGTGGGATTACTGATGGCATGGTTTCCATACACAGATTGGAAGTATTATATTCGTACAGAACCTAGCCTGTTTGAGAACTTAGCATGGCTAGGACTTTAGGTGCTATTGCATTAATAATAACACACACTCCCATCTTTGTTGTTAATGAAAGCCATGTAACTGTGTTATGAAATGCACCTGTATTACGACACTGTTACAATGACAATGGTCCCTATGTTTTTAAAACAACAACAAAAAAAGACCTAATTTAAAATTACAATTTAATAAAATGAAATCCATTAATATCCATTTTAATTTACAAATACAGAAGGTCCACTTTTGCCTCGACAACTTTAAGAAATTGGATCTCGTTAGATTTGAGGAGCAGATGGGAAGAGCTGGCATTTAGCATACTTATAATTTTATTTATTTATTTATTTTTTTACAAACAATGCTAGATATGTGTACCATGACATTCCTGAGAACACTGATGTGCCACTCACTGTCAGAGGCCCCATTCTTGTGGCTACCTGAGAGAGATGTGATGAGAAATTTTGCACTTCACTGGACTACTCTAATCTCTGTGACAAATTAGTGGTGGCATTACTATGCCCAAAAGTTCCAAATTTATAAGACTGTCTTATAGTCAACAAGATACTTGGTTTTAGATTTGGTTTTAGACTTGGTTTTAGACTTCAGACTGCATTTAGACCTCATCTTCAGAGTTTGCTCAGAAACAATGAAGGCTAGAATTGCTATTAAACAAACAAAGCCCATTTAAATAAAGATTAGTGGGATTTGTAAATTGGAATCCTCTTGAATTTTTCATCTACATCTGAAAAGAAAGCACTGATATCATAATAATTTGAATAATATCAGGGCAGCCAGTAGCGATGAGTTCAGTATTAATAATGGACTGTGAAAAATCACTTTACCTCAGTAGATCCATAGTCACATCTTTCATGATCCTGAAAAAGCTCTTACAAATAGCTAAATAGCTGTCCCAAATCCTCTTGATTAAAAACAAACAAACAAACAAACAAAAACTTGCTGGAGCCAAGATTTCTAGCTTTATCTTTAATACTTGTTTCTCTGTGGTGTTTTTGGTAATGGTACAAGAGCAAAGTCACCTGGTAAGGTAGCTGTGTTGCTGACAGAGGAAGCAGAACTGGTGCTGCTTTCTGATGTGCATGCTCTACACAGTCATGTTCCCCAGTTCCTGGCCTTGCAGTCCTTGCTGCCACCATAATAAGTTCCCTGCAGGTGCAGTGGCGGAGCCGAGCCCTGGATCCTGGGACGTACCGCTAATGGAGTTCATAAAGTCACAGCACAATGCCAAAAAGTAGTGGTGCCTACTGCCAGGGATGCTTGGCTGGTACTGTGGATCTATCTGCCTGAGTGATTAGATGATATGTACCAGATGCAAAATAGCCTCTTTTTTTTTTTTTTTTTTTTTTTTTGAGCAGAACACTCACGATGGATTGTCTTTCTTTTCTTCCCTTCTGTATTTCATAAGCTAGCATGCTCATGTATGACAGACTATTACATTTGATGAAAATGATTACTCTTTCATCAACTAGTCCTGCTTTTACAGTCCTGCTGATGAACCCATAGAGATGTAGACTGTGTTAATTTGCACAGTTAGCTCTGGGAGTGTACTTAATGGGACTGTCCATAACCATGGTTTGTGTGTTCCTTCTGCACAGCTGCACTCCATCTTTTCATCTCTGCCTGCTTTCTAATGTTTCCAGTGGATTGGTTGGAAATAACAGGTATATATTTTACACCTTAGTTTACAGTTAAATCTCTAGTCACTAAAATAAATATTTTCTGTCTAATGAGCTACTGCCCTGAGAAGCCCTGAAATATTTAGCCAAGATGTCTAGACCAAAGTCTATTCTAGCCCATCAGTCTGTTATTGTCTGCCAAAGGTTTAGTTTCATCCTATAAAATAAATTTTAATCCTGTTTTCTATCTGCCATCTTTCATGTTTATGATACAATAAGAACAAATTATGTACTCTTCCAGTTGACTGGAATATCAAGACTTTCTGCACTGTCATGGCTTTAGTTTTCTTAGAAATATATTCTAATTTGAATGCAAAAGAGTTGTAGAGAATTAAAATTTACCCGGTTTGATTTTTGGTCTGATGCTTGGTCCATATATGATTGCTATACATTAAACATTTAGTATTGCAGTAAAAGTTAGATATTCTCTGGTAATGAACCAAGTGCTTATATAGATTGATAAATGTTATTATATCTTTCTGTGCCTGGAAAACTCGTAAGGTTCATGAAATAAGAAAATTCCATAACTATATTTAAAAATATATATTTATGTTTTTACTGAATACTTGTTAGCCTTCACCACCACCAATTCAGAAGCTAGGGTGAGTAAATTGGGTTACTGTTTTTGCCATCAATATCTAGCAGGTTTCTAAATACTTCTCTACAATGATATTCCCCAATATGGCTACTCCATATGTTCCTTAGGTGCTGATGTAGGAGATGAGATATTTACTATACTATTATAAAAGCTGCATGCAATGAACATTCATTGATGTGTTTGTTTAGAATACTTCCAACGTTGATCTTTATCAGTATGTAAGTTAACAAAAAAATCATGAGTGATTCCTTTCTTGGAAGAAGGTATTGCTCCCCTGACTATATTATTTGCTTTTCACTTCCATTTTAGTTACACATTGCAGGGGAAACAAAACAGAATGCGAAGTTGAATCAACATAATGGCAAGCATTTAAATGGAAAAAAAGAAAAAAAAAAGTAAAAACCAGTGATCACTATCTTTTGCTGCTAGACTGGAATCTCTCTCCTTTCCTAAATTTTGATAGAATATTTTATAGATGTATTAATAAAGAGTTAAGAAATTAAAAGTTGTTATATAATAACATGAATCAATCTGATTTTCCTATATATAGAGAGATAATAAATAATAGATTTTCTGAATCTTCTGAGTAGGTCTTTCCCTGACATTTGCAAAAAGAAATAGAATTTTTCCGAAAACCCTTAATTTCAGATGTAAAGTGGCTTGGCTGCATTCATAAACAGAGCCATGAATTCTTTTCCATCTGAACTTATGTTCTTTGATTTTCACTGAATGACTGACCATTTCAGCACGCTCTCCTGATCGTATATAATTCAGTCCTTGACCATGACAAACCAATCATTCACAACTGACCCTTGAAATTAATTAATGCCAATCACTGCTATCAGTCAAGAGACATTCTAAGGGATTTCAAAAGAAGAGATTGATGTTACGTAGTACTAAAGGTAGATGTAGAAATGCAGTCAGTCAGTGAATTTCAGAACTTAAATTACATTTATAGATTGCTAACATCCTTTCTAGTACATGTAGTTATAAGATGGTAGTCGTCAATGTATACTGAAGCTGGAACAAGTGCTCAGTGTGAAAATGCTAATTTTCAGATACTTATATCTTGAAAACCATAGGTGGTCTTGGCATGGAAAATAACATGCTACCTCCAAATTTGAATCTCTAAAGCATAGCAGGAGGCAGATCTAACCAACACTGTGACCATATGTGTTTGGGATTTCATACACAATAATTAATTTCCATTCTGTAAAAATGAATAATTTAATATAACATCCCACATCAAGAGACACAAACACAAACTGATACTTTTTAAAAAAAAAGCCATTGAATGAACTTTTTTTCTAATCAAAAGCAACTTTAAGTGTTATGAATAAATATAAAATAAAAACTAACTGCTTTTATTTCTCAACATAAGCATCCTATGAAGACTGTCTCTTGGCAATTGAAAGATGTTTAATTGAATAAAGGACTTAGAAGAAATATGTAATGTGCAAATTGATGCTCTCTGTATGTACCTAACATCTATGTTCTGATCTAAATGTGCTTCTAGTTATGAACGTGTTCCCTCTTTACTATTTAATTTGCTGCTGTAGATGAACCATCATCAAAATACTCAACATTTTTACTTAAACTCAACAAACTTGACACACCTGCAGGCTGTCTCTTCACTGAACCAGTGATAACCAATAGGATTTAATGTCATTCTTTGACACAGGTCATCTCAATAAAAGTCTTTATAGAAATTGGGGTCCGGAGGCCGGAGGGCAGACCCGGGGAACTATAGGCCTGTCAGTTTGACCTCAGTGCTGGGGAAGCTCATGGAGCAGATTATCTTGAGGGTCATCACGCGGCACTTGCAGGGCAAGCAGGCGATCAGGCCCAGTCAGCATGGGTTTATGAAAGGCAGGTCCTGCTTGACGAACCTGATCTCCTTCTATGACCAAGTGACGCGCTTGGTGGATGAGGGAAAGGCTGTGGACGTGGTCTACCTTGACCTAAGTAAGGCTTTTGACACCGTTCCCCACAACATTCTCCTCAAGAAACTGGCTGCTCGTGGCTTGGACTGGCGTACGCTTCGCTGGGTTAGAAACTGGCTGGATGGCCGGGCCCAGAGAGTTGTGGTGAATGGAGTCAAATCTGGTTGGAAGCCGGTCACTAGTGGAGTCCCCCAGGGCTCGGTACTGGGGCCGGTCCTCTTTAATATCTTTATCGATGATCTGGATGAGGGCGTCCAGTGCACCCTCAGTAAGTTTGCAGATGACACCAAGCTAAGTACGTGTGTTGATCTGCTCGAGGGCAGGAAGGCTCTGCAGGAGGATCTGGATAGGCTGGAGCGATGGGCTGAGGTCAACTGCATGAAGTTCAACAAGGCCAAGTGCCGGGTCCTGCACCTGGGCTGCAACAACCCCAAGCAGAGCTACAGGCTGGGAGATGAGTGGCTGGAAAGCTGCCTGGCCGAGAAGGACCTGGGAGTATTGGTGGATAGTCGGCTGAATATGAGCCAGCAGTGTGCTCAGGTGGCCAAGAAGGCCAACGGCATCCTGGCCTGTATAAGAAGCAGTGTGGCCAGCAGGTCGAGGGAAGTGATTGTGCCCCTGTACTCGGCTCTGGTGAGGCCGCACCTCGAGTACTGTGTTCAGTTTTGGGCCCCTCGCTACAGGAAGGACATGGACGTGCTCGAGCGAGTCCAGAGAAGGGCGACCAAGCTGGTGAGGGGTCTGGAGAACAAGTCTTACGAGGAGCGGCTGAGGGAGCTGGGGTTGTTCAGCCTGGAGAAGAGGAGGCTCAGGGGCGACCTCATCGCTCTCTACAGTTACCTGAAAGGAGGCTGTAGAGAGGTGGGGGTTGGTCTATTCTCCCACGTGCCTGGTGACAGGACGAGGGGGAATGGGCTAAAGTTGCGACAGGGGAGTTTTAGGTTGGATGTTAGGAAGTACTTCTTTACCGAAAGGGTTATTAAGCATTGGAACGGGCTGCCCAGGGAGGTGGTGGAGTCACCATCCCTGGAGGTCTTTAAAAGACGTTTAGATGTAGAGCTTAGGGATATGGTTTAGTGGAGTACTTAGTGTTAGGTCGGAGGTTGGACTCGATGATCTTGAGGTCTCTTCCAACCTAGAGAAATCTGTGAATCTGTGAATCTGTAAATTAAAATTCTGGTGCCGGATAATCAACAACATCAGTGCTGTCGTGTTATCTGGGGGGCTACTTTCCTAATGAAATGAGAGGTAAAGCATTTTAGTGTCACTCTGTATGTCTGCTGAGAGCATATTTGCACCAAACTGTCCAACACGTGGTACTTGTATAAAAACATGTTGTGCCAAATCTTCTCGCAAGTGATACTTGAAGTTTCTAAAAAAAAAAAACACCCTGCTAGTTGATGCATTTGTCTCCTGTTTACCACATTCAGCTGCCACTCCTAGCTCTGTCCAAGTGCAAAACAGCCTTTTTTTTTTTTTTCAAATAAAAAATAAGTCACGACAGAAACAAGAACTGAATCTTTAGTTTAGAATTGCTCTGCTAGCAGAAGATTGACTACAAATCAAAACCACGTGCCTGCCTGGAAGTTTTTAGCCACCAAAAACTGTCGATCAACAATGAAGGCGGGGGGGTCAGAAATCGTTAGGCTCCTGGGCACATTTCAAAATCCCACTAGATGCCAGTCTGACTACGTATCTCAGAAAAAATGTGGTCCTTATGAATGGTCTCTAATCTCTAATACCTGTGAGATCTTGATCCAAATGATGAAATTAGGCCTATATCCAGGTCCTGTGGAACAGCTAAAGCTCCCCATAGCTGCTGATGACAGAGAAATTCTTATCGCAGAATGGTGGAGACTTCTGGGAGACACGTGCTGTTTTCGGTGTCTTGTATAGGGTGTGTCACAGAATTGATGGCTGCCAGTGAAGAAAAGGATATTCTTCCAACCTTCTCTGCTTTCGGTACCAGGTTTGTATTACATTACAAAAGAGCACCTATCAGCAAGCAAAGAATAGCATTCATTGCTTTACAAGTAGAAAAATATTTGATTGTTTGACTGGATGTTTGTCAGTAAAAGAATAGCTGATTTTTATCTTGCAGAGCAGCATAACTGGAAAGGCAATCAGGGATCAGACATCCAGATCCCAGAGCCAAAGACTGGGCTAGCTGTGCTGTGACACTCCTGATATCTTGATAAATGACACTCTTTTGCAGTGGGTGTGAAGAATGTCAACTGGAAGGATGTCGTTAATGATGACATTATTCCCATTATGTAGATTCTGCTTTTCTTTAGCAATGCTTAGAAACTTGTTTCTCATGCTCTGTTACTTTGTGGTATCATCACTGACATCTGTTCTTTTTAGACTTCAACAGTCTTGCCAGATCTACAGTCCACCAGGAACACTATTTTTTTTTTAAATATGTATTTTTTACATACATACATAAATATATTTTTTCCCCTAAAAATACTGTTTCAGCAAAGAGTTAGCAGTGTAGTGATTTTTGGCTATTTTTTTAGTGAGGTGGTTTGTTAGCTTGAAACTGAACATTATTTAAACAGGAAGTATCTTGAAATGTTACAATGCCAGCTTCAGTTTCTGGATTGAAGAACCCATTAGAGATGACATAAGAATTATAAAGATTTTTCCCCAAGTATTTCTGTTCATCTCACAGCATATACGTACATACCAGAAGACAATGTAATGTGTTCCCTGCTACTTTTCAGTGAACTTAGGTATGAGACGTTCTAGTTTAATTGACAGCTGCCCAGCCGCAGCTGTATATTCCTTGGTGTCAGGATATCTTTTTTTCCACACAGAGTTCCCTAATGTCCTGGCTACACGGCTAGGAGGATCTGAAGGGGTTTGCACATCCCTTCATTGAAGTAAACTTTTCAATGCATGTGACTTCAGTAAAGACATACTCTTAGCTCACTGTTGGCTAATGGTACCTGTGTGTGCTGAAACAAATCTTAAGACAGCAAAGTGAGAAGGATAACTGATGGGTTTATGTCTTTCAGTACAGCATATATCAACAGAAGGTCTGTTGTCCTGCAAGTACTGCTTTTTTTTTCTGCTCTGACTGTTGTTAATGAAGCTGCAGCTCGCTTCTGTCTATCCCTGGTTTCCGGTGTCTGGATTGGTTTGAGGTTGAGAGTGGTTTCCTGTTTCTGTGCAGCTCTGGCTAGTCTAATTGAAAAGACATGTCAGCAAATATGTGTCCAGTGTGGCTAGGGAAAGAGCCAAGGTCCGGTTTTCTTCAGCTAAGTGCTATGAATATAGAAATCTTTGTAGAAATAGAAGAAAAATCAATAGGCTGATGTTTGATGTGAACAGCAAAGTTTGTTTCCTTCTAGTGAGCCTGGGCAAATGCATGGAGGGGAGTAAGGGCCTTCTGCAAGAAGGACAAATGCAGACAAGAACAAGAGGAAATATTAGTGACAGGAAAATCAGTTCAGTAGTTGTCCTCTTGTCTTCTTCCAGCTTGGCTCTGCATGTATGAATAAACAGAGCTGAATAAGGAAAATACTAAACCTATATATCAAGCCCTTAAGATTGAATCCATCAGGAATTTTGTACTTTAAGCAAAGATGGGTTATTATGAAAAGAATAACCAAGTATTGCTCTGTGTTATGAAGTACTTTTTTTTTCTTTTTTTGGGGGGGGGGCGGGGGGACAGGGGCAGGGGGAGGGGGATAGTTAAGGAAACCATGGTCATTGTGTGAAGAATGTATCCATTCATATGATTCGATTGAATTTCCAGTGCCATTACTTTGCAGCTACAAGTCTCTTGGATGCAGTATTGTCCTTTTGATATATTGTAGCAGTTGTGACAGACGTTAGGAATCCATTGTTTCAAGCAACATGAATATGGAAAAACAAATTATAGAATTGGTCCAAAAGGCCTGACACTCTAAGGTGCAGATCTTGCATGGTATTAGACGGAAATATAAGACTACTCATACTTTCTAATACACACAGTATACACTTCTAAGGAACTTAATATCAACATGCAAAACTAGAGCTATGTCTAAGTCTTGGTGGATTATACACCTAAATAGACAAGAAGAATAGTGGCAGCATTACTGAAGACTTAGTCTTCCATTTTCAGTGATAGATAAGCAAAGCACACTCTCTCCTTACTGCATCCCTTCAGTTCAAATTCCTGTTGCCCACACTGTTGTGTGTGGTGGTAGGTACTGTGAAAGTACCCTCTTCTCTGGAGACAAAAGTATGAACAGTGTATTGGTGCTCTAGTGAGGGGCTGAGATGTGTCTGGAGCTACCATAATATGGTCTGTCCTCAGCCTTGGAGTAGGTGTCATTACTCTTCACCTGGATTGGGAAGTTCATCTTTTGCCTTTAACTAGAGTTCTTCTGAGGCCTTCTGCTTCCCCAGTCAATTTTTCTGAATCTCCTGAATCACAGCTTGCCATAGCTTGCTGGCACAGTGATTTCAGCATGAAACTAAAGTGAGAGTAATGTATTGGTCTTTTATAGATGCCTGTCTGATGGGTAGTCTATGTGTAATGGGGTGGGAGAGAACTTCTGGGAGTTCTTCTGAAGGTTATATGGCAGTTTATGGCCTGTATTCATCATTTTCAAGGTCCAAATCAGTTTTGACAATAGATTTCTCTCTCTAGTGTGCTATGAAGGGGTTAGAGTGGTTCTGATTTTGGTGAGGTGAATTTGGATATCAGTGTCAAAACTACAGGTAAACTGGAGGAAGAATGCAAAATCAAACCCAGATTGCCTTTGTCCCAGTCTTAGGCATATGAACAGTTGTCCTTTGTTCCTTGTTTCTTTTCCTAAATGGCAAAAGTTGAGACGGGTTCAAGAGAGACTGGACAAGTTTATGGAAGAGAAATCCTTTGAAGATCGCTAAATATGTAGAAACCACATCCAGCTCTGGAAGGCCCCATGTTGAAAACAGTTGGTGTCTGGGAAAGTATTAGCTGGAACTATCATGTATGTTTGTTTGCCCTGCTGTTTGTCTTCCTTAGCCATCTGGTAATGGCTAGATTTTTTTTTTCCAAGTTGAAATCGTGGGGTGATTCAGACACCCTTTCCTCTTTGTACAGTCACATTCGTTCTCTTGCCATGAAACAAATGTTTTTGGCACTATTCTAGGTCATCCCCCCCCCCCCCCCCTTTTTTTTTTTTTTACACCAGAAGACAGCATCATAGGCTGCACAGGAGATTATCCTTCAAAAATGCTGTTTTGGGGGCGGTGGAGATTGTTCCATTCTTCCTCTAATTCTGCCACAGGTTCACAGGTTTAAGAATCACCAGTTCTAGAGTGGGACCAATCTTTACTATGGGTCTTGACCTTGAGCTTGACTAGAGAAAATCCCTTTTCTTAGTTCAGTGCCATCAGGCATTTTTATTTTCTTCTCCCCTGGTGGAGTCTATAATTTCTATTCTCTGGATGATTTCTTAACCAGGTTCTGTTATCTGTCATTCTTGCTCCCTTTGGAATAATTCAGAGCTGAGAATGAGGAAGGGGGAACTTAATGATTTCAAGAAGACTTGTGCCCAATGGAATGATAAACAGGCAGCATTATCTGGTAGGTCTTTGGTCCTACCAAAGGACCAAAGCATGATTATCCCTGACTCAACCTTATTATTATTATAGAATGGATTTCTATTGTGCCTTCCACTCTTTCTGTCTGATGTACTCTGTCATGACAGTGTACATGTTATAGGCTGTGAGAAACAATAGCATTATTTATGTAAACATAAAAGGGGGCAAAATATTTGTAGTTCTGTTCAGGTCTGTACTGTCCTATACCAAGATTGAAAAAGACAAATCCTACCTTGCTGAATCCAAATGGATTACCAGTTGTGAAATACAGTAACCGTAAATGCTGCTGTTAGAAAAAAAAAAGAAATATATTAGTGTTGTAGACCTTTCCATGTCACTGTTGGAGATTTTATTGTTTGTTTGATCAATATATTAAAAGCAAAAACAAAAACCATCAAAAAAACCAAACCAAACCAAAACAAAACGCACACAGTTTCCTCTCTCTCTAGGGCCATGTCCTTTTTTTCCTCAATGTGCATCTCTGTCAAGAGCAACAAGATGTTCGACCAGCTGGACCTGTGCATTATATTCTCAGAGAACTTCTTACATGCATATCTCTTTCAAAACTTTCACAAATAAATAAATAAATAAATATTTTCAGGGTTTGAGTCAGTGCACAGACGCAGAAGTGGTTAAACTGGCTAAACGTTCTTCTGCTTTGGTGTATAAGTAGTTAACTGCATGAGAGGTGGATCATGCCTATCTTTGCAGAGATGTGGGGTGTGGGGGAATGACAAAAAAGTGTTGGTGAGACAGAGGGGAAGCATTGTTTGGGAAGTTAAGATTGTTCTTAGGAAACCATTTAGCCAGCCTGCATCTGATTAACAGGTTGAACCCTGGACATTGAGACCTTTGTTAATATTTATTTATTTATTTTTAATAATTTATAATAATTTGCTTTGATTTCTGGTCATATTGTCCCAGGGATTATACTTGATCTTGACTGGATCTGTGTTTTTCTGCATCATTTCACTTGCTTACACTACCAAGCCAATGTTTTGGCTGATTTGATCCCTGTTAAGAAGGGGGGGGCAGGTCTGAAAAAACAGAATGGGGATCAAAGAAGTGAAAAGAATGTAACTTTTGATGGGAAAGGAATAGAATGAGAAGAAAAAGGAGATCCTTAAGAGTTTTTATTGATAAAATACTGGAAATGAAGTTTATTTCCCAACTCACTTATGCTTTTGCTAAAACACAGATTTTCACTTTGTCTTAATAACTGGAATTTTGATCACTTTTTTCACCCTATCCTTACTTGTTATTTAATGGTCTTAAGATTTTATTTATTTATTTTTAATTATTATTATTATTATTTTGCAAATGTCTGGGAGATCCATCACCCCAAATAAGTAGACTTTAAAGGTCAAGAGAGCTCTTATCCTTTCAGCTCATTTCATGAGAGCTCTGAGCAGCAGGCACAGCAATCTCAGCATGGACTCAACGATATTTCCTCACAATGTAGCCAGAAACTGCATGCCTGCAGGGTAAAACAAAATTACCAGTGTTCCCCCATGAATGTCCTACACCTCAAGAGGCCACAGCCAGCTACAGAGCAGTTAGCTGCATGGCTGAGCACTAGCAGTAAATGCTTACTTCAATTGTGGCAACTGCCACTCAGAAGGGATGCATTTAATCTTGAAGGATAGATGTCTCAAGACATCTTGCCTAAGTGACACAAAGTCTCTGGATGTAGAAAGGAGTGCTGAAGGGTTCTGTATGTAGACAGTTTCTCTATGAAAGTGGAGTAAGGGAAGAGAATATGGATAGCAGTTAATAATTTACCTTTGATATTAATCTTGTCCTCATGTCTAATGAAAACGCCTAATTAATGCACACAGAAAAATGTGAAACCTGACAACATAGAAGAAAACCAAAAATACAGTAAAGAAGACTCTCTCATTTTGCTCATTATTATTAATGGAAATGCACAAAACAATTTTGATGAACCTATGCAATGACCTGATGAGAACCGGATTCCAAAACGTACAGAAATTTTCTTTGGGACTAACATTACTAAACGAGATGGTGTAACATTACTAAATGGAGAGAGTATGCCAGTGAATTGCTGCTTCTGATGGACCCCAGTGAGGCCTTCTTGACCCAATCTGTTTCCCCACCCAATTCAGACAGAACCTGCTGCTATTCACTATTAAACATTCTGTACGAAAATGGTAATAGCATTGAGATTTCTTGTGAGATAAGCAGAAATTAAGGTCAAATGAGAGTAAAATGCAGACTATATTTCAACAGCACAGAAGGGTCTAGGGGACACTGTAAGGATATAGGCTTCAAATTCACCCATGCAATTTTGAAAGCTGTGGGAGAATTCTTACAGCATAATATAAAATATATTTTTAAAGCCTTCGCAACTGTCAGTTACTTTGTGAATTTTAAAAGTATAACCTTAAGGTGTAATAAATACCGTGCAACTTGATCTGAAGAGAACTTCAGGTAACTTACTGTAAATACACACACACACAGTTCTTTCTAAATATATCGGCCTATTTACTGCGGTAGTTACCTGTTTAAGACTTGTAGTTATATTAAGTGAAATAGTGTGCCTGGGCTAATACATTTTCAGAGAGCCTATTTGTTTTACTGAAGAATTTATTGCAGCAGTAATAACTGTCAGAGTGAAAGCATGGTTAAAGTGCTAGAGACAGGACCAACTGCAAAGGGTATCTATCAAACTATCGACTTCCTGCCAGCAGTGTTGTGAACTCTTTTGTCATAAACTCAAGCATCCAGAGTTGAAACCTCGATCAATGAAAGGGGAATCTGGTATCCAGCTCTTTTAGAGAGGGCATCTCTTCTGGTTGACCCATTAGGACACAAGTAACAGTTTTTATACAGTGCAGGTTTGATTTATAGATAGCCTTCAGGTTAGCTACTGACATTTATATTTTAAAGGATGAGAACAACACTTAACATCTGAAGCAGTTAAGTACGGAGCTCTCGGTTGTACTCTAACAGAAACTTTTATCATTGTAACCTGCAAATAGAAGTTTCCTTACACTGTGTAGTTATTTGTCATGAAAAAATAAAATAAAAAGTTGTGTTGTATTTTATTTTATTTTATTTTATTATTTATATTTATATTTATATTTTATTTTATTTTATTTTATTTTATTTTATTTATTATTTTTAGCCTTGATTTCAACTCAGTCTCAGCATCCTGGTACCATGGAGAGCATGATCTTGTTTGAAAATGTTGCTGACTGCTGTTCCCTCAGCATTACTAAAGGCAGAATGCCTCTGTCCTCTATGGACATAATTCACTTGTTCACTCCCCCAGACCCCTCTATCTCTCAGAGCTTCTTTTTTACCTGTGACTAGGAACTTGTTTAAAGCTTCTACATTATTATAATCAAATTTATAAATAAAGCATAATAAAAAAAACCTTCCTAATTAGTTTGTACTTCTGATGTATTCCTAAAATCACTTGATAATGTAACAACAATGTGGATACAAGGTGTGGGAGATGGGGCATTTCATTCTTGGGTTATATATAAACGTATATTATAATGCGTGCTTATATATATTTTAATTATGGCCATTTGTGGCTAACTGTCATATGTTGCAATCTAGCATGAGAGACATTGTGGAAGAACCTGTTAAATGCCTGGACTGTTTGTTGACATCTAGGGCCTTGAGGAGTTTTCTTTAAAACATTATAAAAATATGGACAGCAGAAAGATCTAACCATCTCTGATTCAGGTCAAAGACATGCTTGCAAACTGGGGGCAGACGGGTCACACTTTGCTTGCCTTTGCAGAATTCCACTGGGAATTTCATTTTCAGCTCAGTACATCTGGTAGTTGGACATGCAAATTTCCCTAGGCATCTTTTCCTCATTTTTCTTGAGCTCAGACTGGCTTGCTAGGATTGATCATGTTGTGTTTTTATTTTATTTTATTATTTTATTTTATATTATTTTATTTTATTTTATTTTATTTTATTTTATTTTATTTTATTTTTATTTTATTTTATTTTATTTTATTTTATTTTATTTTATTTTATTTTATTTTATGTTCAGATGGGTGCCCTGCATGTGTCCCATGTGTGGGACAACAGGAGATGCTACCTGCGAAATTTCTCTGTTGTGCAGGGTTAGACTGTGTGCTTCTCAGCATGGCTCAGTGTGAACACTGAAGTCAGTGCCCACTTGCTGATTTCTGTACATTAGCAATTTTTAGCATGGTTTTTGATTCACACAGAGAAATTTAGATAGAATTATTTTTCCTGTTTTGGAGCTCCAGTAGCATTGAGGGTTAGACATGGGCTTGGTTTGTTACTGCTTGCTGTAGTCTATTTACTTTTTGGAGGCTGCGGGAGGTTCTCATTTATATTATGCCTTTCATATGTGTTTCCCATTTTTACAAGGAGAAACTTTCATTGAAATCTGAGTTCTGTGGTGCTGTTAGCTTGATCGCTGCAGTATCATTTCAATTAGTTTTGCTTCAGTGCAAGCATTCACAAATATGTTCCATTCTCCCACCAACAAGAGAAATGACCTAGGTAGATTGTTGCTGTGTGTGTGGTACAACAATCTTGGACCTCAGAAGAGGAACTTTTCCTTTGTCTCAGAAAAATAACATTTCCACCAGTAAATGAGATTTTTTTTGTGCCATTTGTCTGAAACAAGGTGATAGATCACAACACAAGAATGAAACAAAAGTTTAGTGCATAACCAGATATTATACAAAACACATTGTCAGTTTCCATGTTTGCATAAGTCCATTCTTTTGGGGAGCCATTGCTATTATTATTTTTTAAATTAAAAATTAGTGTCACTAGACATTATTATTATTTTTGAAATTTAGGCACATATTCCACTTATGTGCTATGTAATGCCCTAAATAGAAGTGGTTGATAACACTTTAATGTGTCTGTTTTACAAGGATTAATGTTATTGTATGTACTGGGAGAAGTGATTCCTACTTTCTTTTTATTTTGCACAGTGTAGCATATTCAATGTTATCAATAGCTCTCAAATCAGCCTGTGATCCATTAGGCCAGTTTATCTGTTGCAGTCTGAATGTGATTACCTCAATCTCAGTCATATGATTGTCATCTCTGTGTACTCCATATGATCAGATTCAGTGCTGATTGGGTTACCTATTGAAATTGATGGGTTCCCACAAGTTTAGTCTCTGCAAAAGTTATCATCAGGATGAAAGTGAGAAGAGCTTTCTCCTTGTAGTGTTAAAGAGTTCTGTCATAAGCACAAAACAAAAATGGGTTTTGAATAAATAATAACCTTTAAGTGAATCGTTGCCTTGAAACATGTAGGAAACTTGGAGACAATCATGAGATATCTTATTCAAGAGCAGGCTACAGTTATTATCTCCCGCACTGAGAAGGATCAGGGTGTGGGGAGCCTTTCCTTCACGCTTATGTTATTGTGGCTTAGATCCTTATGAGACACAACTGGATGCTCCTTCCAGCAAATTCAGATTTCTCTTAGCATTTGCTGATGATGTAGTTCAGATGTGTTATTCAGACAAAAGCAAACATCTCACCATCTCTGAACAACACCATCTCAGGCCTCTGTGTCATTAGCACAGTATTTTTGTTTTAATTAGAATGAGCGATATGCTGCTAGTAAGCATACATATCATGTTTCTTTCTGTAGACTTGAGGCTTTTATGGTTTAGCTTTTAAATTTACTCTGTTTACAATCAATAAAATGTGCTACAGGCTCAATAAGACCAAAATTAACTTAACACAATTAGCTATAATTCAAACTTTCTGCAAATCTGGTCCTTTATTTGCTGTTTTCACTAAATCACTGTGAGTGACTGTAAGGTAGAGCAGAATCCGGTCAGAATATTTTTATCTAACTTGCATTATTTTGCCCTCCTCTAAATGGTTCCTGCATATCTTATCACTTGAGAAATAGAACAAAAAGCAGCTGAAAAAAAAAAGATACCCCTGCTCATTCTGTGTCCTGTAAGGATCTTTATTTGGGGGTGCCTGATCTGACCCTGGTGGCTGCAGTCCAAACTTCCTATATGGCTGGGAGTCAGATCTGTGTCTCCCAGCACAGGAAGCTCAGGAACCAGCTCCTAGCTGTGGGAAGGTGTTTTTAAAGTGAGACAAGGCAGGGCACACATGTTGTTCTGCCCTGGCTGGAGCGGTGCGCTGCCGAGTGTGGTGCTACCGAGGCTCAGGACATGCACCCCAACCTCTCACAGGTGGGTGCAGCCCAAGAGCCACAGTTTGACCAGCCCCGATCAGAAGCTCTACAGACATCTGTGCTGTTTGCGTGCCTAAACAAAGCTTCAAAAATTGACTTTCCTCTTTCTTTAACTAAATGTTTTCCTTGCCTTGGCCAGCACTGACAAGCCGCACAGAGAATTGAGTGATAAAGTAAACAGCGTGAGTGATGTTTATTGCTATTCTCAAATAATGATAGCAATTTCTTAAATGATTTTTCACCTAAATGGTGTTTCTCTAAAATCATGTAGGAGTTCAGGCTGATATTAAGACCTAAATTGATGCCAGGGGAGTTGTGATTTGGAACAGAGATCATATATTTTATTTCTAAACCCACATGTTTTTCTGGAACTCAGCAAGTATGCAGAAGACTGTCATTGTTAACATTCACCCACATTCAATTCTGTAGATGCTTAACAAGTTTTTCTTAACTAATGGCTTCATAATTGAAAGGAAATATGTAAATAAAGCAGAGTCACAATAAACATTCCAGAAAAGGGATAATTAAACTCCTTTTGTCCATGCCTTTTTTTTTTTAATTCAAAAAAACCTCTTGTTTTGCATAAACATAAGGCAAAGTTAACTAAGCAGTTAAAAATCTTATTTCTTTCTGGTATTTTTGGTCACTGTACTCAGAATTTTTTAATTCCCTTATTTCAGAGTTTCAGCTGACAGAAATTGAGAAAATATGCATGGATAGAGTGTTTCAGATGCTAAATTAAATGGTGACATGTTAGAAAGCAGTGTATATATTTCCAGCCTGGAGCTCCCAGAGTTATTGTACAAAATTCCACATTAATATCTTACTCAGTTTCTGTGATTATATCCTTTATATCAGTGAATGTCATGGCTGCCAGGTAAAATAAAACCATCTTTTGTGTCCTCTTAGAGTTATGCCAAACCTAATAACGTGTGAGAGTAGGTCCGTGTTTCTCCGGAGCCGGCGATGCCAGCCTGTCCTCGCAGACTAATGTGTAATCAATACATCTTTCACCGGCGACCACAGCCCTAGTGGAGCGTGCAGAGATGCCAGCCGATCCATCATAGCCGGAGGTCACTGCCACAGCAGCTCGGCGCCCCTGGGTTGCCTTACTTCGCCTCGGACCCGGCCTTGACTCCCAGGGCTCAACAGCAGCCGGGGTTGGTGCGAGGTCAAGTTTATGCCCAGCGGGGTGTTGGCCTCTTGGATGCTTCTGACACTGACCATTAATTCTCCTCTGTCGCTGCATTTAACCCTTCCCTGCCAGCCCCTGTGCAGCCTCAGCTGGGGCTCGGGCATGCCAGGAGGATGCCTTCTCAGTCGCCCCACAGAAGTCTTGTTTTGATATTTCAGTTCCTCTGTCAGGTTTTATTTTTTTCTCAGTCCAAATGGGGGGCACTTCCTGTAGCTCTGCAGAAATTTCTATAGTCAGGAGGGCTGCAAGTGCCAGTGAAATTCAGGTTTGGGGTGAGTAGTCTGACACCCACAGTGGCCCAAGTCAGTGAGTTCACCCCATGCATTGTCAGGAGCAGCGTTTGCCCACAACTACAACATGCCTTTATATCTGCAGGCTTGTAAAATGAAGAGTGTTATCAAAGTTGCTTGAGGATAGTTTGATTTTTTTTGGATTTACCCTCCAGTAGTTTAAACAAACACATGACCTCAGTATCTCAAGGTTTCACCTAAAACTGACAGTGAAATAACTACAGCATCATGAAACATCCTTGTACTACCTTAATAATCCTCAAGTGAGCAGGAACTGCTTATCAAATCACTGGGAAGCCTTGCTCTCATGAGATTTGTAAAATTTTAAGCCTCATTTGTGGACCATAAAGTTTTGCAAAAGCTCGGATATGCAATATATATTTGACCTGCTTAGTACATTGCCACAGGAGGTAGCCAAGTAAAATAATTTGACTTGAGTAAAAAGGGGCAGATACTTTTATGATCACTAATAACATTTTTATAGCTATGAAAGCCAAGATAATAAGGATAATCAAATCATAAGTTTCAGGACATAAGCTGATTATAGTACCAGCAATGGTCAGGAAGGAATTTTACCTTCTGTCAAAAAAAAAAGGAAAAAAAAAAAAAAAGGAAAAAAAAAGTGCACAGTGACTAAAATTATATTTTAAAAGGACTTAATCATCTTACAGCTGGGCACTGACAGCTGTAGCACAATAGACTAGGCAGGGCTGAAGTCTGCTCTGGTAAGAAAAAACCTTTGATTATCTTCTACATTCTGGTATCTAAAAACACCCTTATGGCTTACACTTGTCAATTGTCATGTCTTTCTACCTGCCCTTTGTACTGTCCTTGTAATACCAGGCCTGACACCTCATTCTTTGCAAGTGTCTCCGTGCCTTATATCTCCTATTCCTACATTACTCTATTTTTCTTTCATTAGCCAAGATTTTGCTCTTTCATCATTTAAAAGGAATTTGTTTTTCTAAAACCTAAAGAGGGACCACACTGTATTTGTGCGACGTTTCCTCTGCTTTGCATACCTTGTGCATGGCCTTGTTCAGTTTGCAGTTGATGGGAATATCCTCTGAGGCTCTCCCAGAGCCTATGGGACCCAGGCAGGAGGTGGACCTTCATATCATCAGATCATTCAGGTGATGTGCCCTTTGTGTGCTTCGTGCACTCGTTCAAGGAGCAGCACAATTTCACAGTGCCCTCACTTAGGGCATTACTATGAGTAACAATTTGACACCACATGAATGAAAACTAACAAGTACGGTTATGGCAAATATTAACCTACAGCACCATCATTCAATAAGAATAATAATGTTCTTTGTGTGCAAGTCTTGAAAGAAAAATTTGTACTGTTAATTTGTATATGCAAATAGCTTTTGAGAATGTTTGTTCTTTTCCCTATTATTTCCAACTAGAGTTGAGGCTATTAGCAGAAAAACTTCTAGTGAACTGTGTGGGGATAGACAGAATGAAGTTTCAGGACAGGTGTTGGTGTACTTTGCATAGGTTCTAGAAGATGTGCTCTGAAATCAGAGAGCCTATAAGCTCTAGAAGGTGATTCATTTAAACAATCTCTGCACATGCGGCCTTACAATATGATGAATTTCCCTCTGAACTGCCCCTCTCTCTCACCAGTTACAGAGAAGCCTAGACATACAGATTATTAAACTCTAGCATTGCAAAATTGAAATTAGATGAGAGAAATCAAGGCATCAGTGTATACACTCAATTTCTATCACCAATTCTCTTGGTGAAGAGAATTCTCCAAAAGCCTTTAAAATTTCTATGACTGCTTAGCAAAGGATCCATGCTAGTGTCTAAAAGTTGTATGTCTGAACTGAATAGCTGAAAAACATGTGTGTCAAAACACTGAAGCTTATGCTCACAGATAAGTATGTAACTAGGTACTTTACTGAAATGGCAATGCTTTTGCTGCAGTCTTTCCCTAGCCAGTTTGGTCTTATTGCCAGTACAATTTTTCATTTTATCATCTGTCCTATGAAGTTGAAAGCTTTTTGAGACTGGAGTCTTGCTTGCTACTTTTACTAAAGCACCCAGAATTGCTTTAGACCTTTGCGAAGAAAATGTAGGTATAGAGATTGCAAAAAGAAGGCATTCTGTAGAAACTACTCTCACACTGAGGGTAGGCTGTGATAAAAAAGCCCACAAACGAACAAAAGACACCCAAGAAGAATCTGCATTAAAAACTAAATCAGGCTAAGACATTCAAGAAATGATAGAGGGGCTGTTTGTGAGATAAAAGTTTAATCAGCAGGCATGGAGTTGTCTGGCCTGACACCTTAAGATGAATGAAAGTGGCATGTCATCTGCATCTTTCCAGTGCATTTGAATTTATTTGTGGGAAGCAAATATTAAGTTACATAGGACAGCCTATTTTTTCCTGTGGGTCCTAATTGTAGGTTGAGAACAATTTGTCCCCACTCTGTCTTCCCTCTGTCCACCACACTCCTCAAGAAAAATGTTGAAAAGTAGAGATGAAGTTAAATCTAATCTTAAAAAAATTTGGTGAATGTATGTCCAACTGAACAACACCCACTCTTATATTGAAACTAATTTCTTGTGCTCATATGGTGTAGCTGAAGCAGTGTTTATAAAAAGCAGAAGTATGAATTTCTACATTGGGTATCTGCAGACAGGATTACTCACAAATGCTTGGCACTGGTGCCAGTGATGGCTTTTGTCAGGCAATGGAAAAGAGCTGTCTGTGAGCATGTTTAGGAAAGAAGGGATGGACTTTGATCTTTGCAGAAGAAAAGTCCATGGAGGAATATTTCTGCACTGATCCCAGAATAACAATGACAGTGATTCAATATACAGAGAAACAGAAATAGCTGGTCCCATTGTCTTCTGTGGTCTGATATCTGACCTAAAATCCACTGCCTGAAATAAACTAAGTTGCTCAGTGGCAACTGAACACAACTGGCAGTGCAATTTGCTAATCATCTTTTATGCACTTGAAATACTGCCATATTCTGCCAGGATCTCCTGTTTCCATGCGTACTTCTTGATACTTATAAAATCTAGCTGTACCAAACCAGAGCAATTTACAATGATGTATGGTCATTACTTCATTCTTTTTTCTGTCAAGATAAACCTCATGAATGATGTGATAATAAATGCTGTATTAGAACTCATAAATGAGTAAGGTTTCTATTATGTAGACAGTTCTGATGTTTTAAGATAAATTTATGTAAGTATGCTTGCACAGATGCTAATGAATTAATCTGAAGTGTGCGAAATTTGTTGGTGGGTTTGAGACAGTGGATTAAAATTAGAAATAAAATTGGTACAAGAAGAAAAGAAACGTGAAAGAAAATACAAAGTAGGGGAAATCAGGAATGAACAAAGCAGGCAGGCTTATCTTGGGCTTGGGTTCACTGCTGAGGGAGCAGGAGATGTTCTTGAGAGAAGGTGCATGCAAGAAGCTCCTAAAGCTATGTTAGAAGTCTGCTTGCCTGTAGGGCTAAGATAAAATAGGGTACAAAGGCTTGCGTGGAAATTGCTTTTTTTTTTTTTTTTTTTTTTCCCTTTTTCTTGCTCCTCCTGAAAGGGTGATGGGGACACAGAAACATGTATGCCTAGAAGGTCTGGAACTAATGTGGGGAAAACACCTGGCATAGCAGGGGCTAAGATAAAGAGAGGCCATAGGAACTGAGAAAGAGAGAAAAATTGTGTAGTTAAGCACAGCTAGAAGTTAAGTTGGAATACATGGTAGAGACAGCTGTTTGAAAGTGTGACCTGATAAACAACTGTAATGTGGGGGTGATAAAATGGATATGAAATTTGTTTGTGATGATATTAGTGGTTGAAACAAACCTCGGGGAGCAAATGCTTAAGCTCTTAGTGTAATTTTGAAGAGAGGAATTAATAAACATTATGTTTGCAACAGAGAAACTAGGAGAGCCAGAACATTACAAGACTAGAGGTTCTTGATCACTCAGGGTAGTTTTGACAAAACCATCAGACAGCAAAATCAGTGGGTAATCCAGAAATAGATGGTACCATACAATGAAGAATAGTCGAATTCCAGTGGAATTTGTACTAGCAGCAGAGGTAGTAGTGACAAAACAAGTAAACAATGTAAGTGATAGAGAATACATTTTTCGATTTTAGTTTTCTCTTACAGAAAAAAAAAAAAAAGAGGTTTTAATCTCTTTATTGGAACATGGAACTGACTTGTGGACCAAATGTTTTAAGGTTAAAAATGTGGGCTTGAAGTGATCTATTAATAGATGGTTAAACAGGTAACACAGAGCTCTTGCATGAATATAAACTGTAAAGAGATAAATTCATAATGTTTTATATAATAAAGATATACCCCATAATATTTCTGAGTTCAACACACAACATAGATACTAACTGATCAAATAGAAGTACTGTATTGAGTTTACGTGGCAAGGTTTTAGTAGCAGGGGGGTGCAGGGGTGATCTCTGTGAGAAGAATCCAGAAGCTGCCCCATGTTAGATAAGGGCCAGTTTCAGCTGGCTCCAAAGGGACTGGCCACTAGCTGGAGCCAAGCCAATAAGCAACGTTTTTGGCACCTCTGTGAGAGCAGATTTAAGAAAGGGAAAAAAACCTGCTGCACAACAGCAGCTGGGAGAGAGAGGAGTAAGAAACAGCCCTGCAGACCCCAAGGTCAGTGCAGCAGGAGGGCAGGAGGTGCTCCAGGCACGCAGCAGAAGTTCCCCTGCAGCCTGTGGAGAGGCCCCTGGTGGAGCAGGCTGTCCCCCTGCAGCCCACGGGTCCCACACGGAGCAGATCTCCACGCTGCAGCCCGTGGAGGAGCCCCCGGTGGAGCAGGTGGATGTGGCCTGGAGGAGGCTGCGGCCCATGGAGAGCCCCCGCAGGAGCAGGCCCCGGGCCGGAGCTGCAGCCCGTGGAGAGGAGCCCACGCAGGAGCAGGGGGTCTGGGGGGAGCTGCCGCCCGTGGGGGACCCGTGCTGGAGCAGTTTGCTCCTGGGGGATGGATCCCATGGTACGGAGCCATGTGGGAGCAGTTCCTGAAGAGCTGCGGCCTGTGGGCAGCCCCTGCAGGCTCAGTTCGGGAAGGATGGCATCCCGTGGGAGGGACCCCACGTGGAGCAGGGGCAGAGAGTGACTGTGAAGGAGCAGCAGAGACAAAGTGTTAGAGACTGCCTGCAGCCCCGGTTCCCGGTTCTCCAGTGCTGCTCTGGGGGAGGAGGTGGAAGAGGATGGATGGGTGGGTGGGTGGGTGTGAAGGTGTTTTTAGTTTGCTTTTAGTTTCTCACAGCTTCGTCTTGTTAGTAATAGACAACAAATGACATTAATCTCCCAATGCGGAGTCTGTTTTGCCCTTGATGGTTGTTGTTGAGTGATCTCCCTGTTGTTATCTCAGCTCTTGAGCCCTATTCATTGTATTTTCTCCCTTTTTTCCTATGAGGAGCGGGAGTGAGAGAGCAGTTGTGGAGCTCTGCTGCCCAGCTGAATAAAACCACCACAGGTACATAGGCTATAAACAGCTTTGTGTGCTTCAAGTTTAGAAGTCACTTCAGATAATTATAAAGTGTATACAATTTGTATTGTAAGAAAATAACATGGAAATAATTATATATCCAGGTGTATTCAGAAGTAACCCTGTGACAGAAGAACTGAGAGTCAGCAATACTGTACTACCAGCAACCTTAGTTAGGAAAGGTTGGATTATGGTCTTTTTCCATAAACCATTCAAATATATCTCGGCAAAGCAGAGAAGGTTGACAGAGAATCGCCTCCACACCTAGTCCTTTTCAGTCCTAATTCCTATTCATTCGCACTCCTGGATGAATAATGTGATGGTAATCTCTCTTTTACAACTTTGCAAATAAACAAACAAAACCTCCAACCCCTATATTTCTAAAACAAAGCCTTACAAAGTAAAACAGAAAAGAATCCACAGTGGGAATATTAAGAGCAGTACTGGAAGAAAAAATCAAAACAAAAATAAAAATTTGTACGTTAGATACAACACTCTGAAGTATGAATTCCCCTGAATTTGGATTTGCAGTACATATATATTTCTTGTTCTCACGGAAGAACAGTGAATTATAAACCTTGCTGCTCCTTAGCCATTCCACTGTATGAGACGATAAGGTGTAAGTGGCTTTTATAACCTTCTGTAAGGTTTTTTAGTATGCTGTGATATTTTCCGGGCAGGGACTAGATACAATAAAGTGAGTTAAATGAAAAGAAAAAGCATTAACAGTGGATTTCATCTTAGTATTTAATTAGCTAGAGGCCATGTAAGAATAGACTAAATATCAGCACAGGGTTCTTGATTACAATCTTAGAACAGATGGGCATTTTTATCTTGAAAGGATGACCAGCTTATCTGTAGTTTTCCAGCTATCGTGACTGATCTATATCTTCTTTATCCAGCCTAATCAAGTACAGAAAGTTTATTAAGATAATAAGACTGAAAGTTATCACCAGTTCTGCTCTCTAATCTTGATGTAGTTTTGCTGTGTTCTGTGTTTCAAGAGGTCTGTCAGCCAACAAAGGCTAAAGTTTGAGGGGTATCATTTACAGGCCTACAATGATTTTTTTTGCTCAACAACAAGCAACTTAAAACCAAGGTTAAATTGATGGCAAGAGGTTATTGTCATGACAACTCCAGCAGGCTAAACAAAGAATATAAGAACAGGGTAACAGGTGGAATTCTTTGCCCAGAACAAGCAGGTTCCTGGGTCTCCTAGTGACTACTTTCTTGGCGTTGTTGACCGCAGTTCTGACTTACCTTCTACAAGCACAGGAGAGAAGATGGTTTAAATCAGAATAACCACAGTAGTGGAATCTATGCCAAATGTGGATGAAATGATATGCATAACCAGTGGATGTATGCATTGAAGAGCCAAATGTCAGGAATGTAAAATTTGTGTTAGCTTTTTTAATACATGTACCTTCTAAACATTTTCCATATAGTTGTTTTTATTATTTATAAGTTACTTAGATTTAAAATTAAAAAACCTTCCTAAAGAGACTTTAAATCTGGATTTATTTTGAAACCCAATTATGTCATAAGAGATGCCTTCCATTCTATAGGATGACTGCATTTTTTGCATTATCAAGGAAAACCAATTGATTTTCGGTAATTTTTTTATGAACACATCACTGTGTCCATGATCAGGTGACTGCATGACACTTGAAGTGGAAAAGCAGTTCACAGCTAATAAAGGTCCAGCAGTTAATAATCTGAAAAAGTTTTTTTTTGTTTTGAACCGTCTTTTTTTGTTTGCTTGTTTGTTTTCCTTTTTTTTTTTTTTCTCAGAAGTAGAGGCATACCTACTATTGCTACTTGAGTACTGGATTCCCATCTTACTTTTGGATATCCTGGCAGTACGTTGCTTGGAAAGAAGTCGCACTGTCTGTGGAATCATCATTACCTGTGAGCAGCATAGAAAGGAGCACAGTCTATCAGTAGTTATGGCACTTCTTGCCTTGCCTCTACAAGTCAGAAATTCTCAAGGAGATGGTCTATGGGGCTTTTGACTGAAAGATCAATGTTTAAATAAAATCTGTGTGCTGATTACACATCTACACGTTCAATCAATGAGTCACTGAAATTCCATAACATGCTAAATATTGATGACCGGAAAACAAATGTGTGCAATTGCACTTCACTCTGTTTTTCTTGCTCTTCCTAATCTCAACAACCCTTAATAAATATGAGGTTATTATTGCCAGTTATGCTACATGTTACCAGCTATTGTGTTATGAAGTGCTACAGTTAGCTGTTATTGATCTTACCTGTCTTTTTAATTATTAAAGTGACCTGAGGCTTGGTTTGGTCAGCCATGCAGGTCATTCTTCCACCTTAATGATGTGAAATGCTATTGTCAGGGTGAGGGAGTCAGAGTACCCATAGTTTAATGCTCTTTTACATGCCAATTATCCTCCAGAGTATATAACAGCTGCAGTCAATTAAACATCAAAATCTGGAGGTCATCTGTCTGCTTCTTGACCTCTCTGTGACTGAAACTCAACAATAGATATCTTTGATAATCTTGCCTTTCCTATGAAAGAAATTATGTTCTAAACTGTATAGGTGATGCCCCAAAAAGCCAGGTCATATTTCAGCAGAGACATATTTGGGAACAGAGCAAAAAGCATGGTCAGATTGTTGGAGACTAATTTAAGAAAGACCTGAACAGAAATACATAATCTAGATCAAATAGTTTTGGATATGTGAAGGTTGTGCAAGCAGATGGGTCAGTTTTTCCAGAAGGAGACAGAGATGCTAAAACTCTGGTCTTGATCAGAATCTGACCAGTGATATCATAGTAGTGCCAATAATGGAATGAAGCAGAATGTGACAACCATTTAGTGTGTTGGTATCATGCTGCTGTATGTAAATCAGGCATCTTTCAGGAACCTTCCACCTTTTGTACCATGGAGAGTGCTGTAAGCAGTATGTAATATAACCCAAAGTTAAACCTTATAAATAGGTTTTCCAAGGGATTTATAAAAGAAGCTGAAACAATTGTTCATTGTCTTGTAATTTAACGTCCTAGTAATATTTGATTTTTTTAGTCCTTTAATTTTACTGATAAAATATTAAGGAGGGCTTTTCATTTTTCCTGGTTCTTACCTTCCTCTCTTAGGAAAAGGTTTCATCCTACAATTTGTTTTCATCCAATATATATTTTAAATACACATAGAAATATCTAGCCATTTGTTTTGTGACCATATATGTAACTTTCCCCTTATATTGATGTTTTACATATATATATATGTATTACTTTAAAATTGTTGTGATAGAAAGGGACAAAGTGTTTTCAGGAGAGGTTTTCATTTACAGCATAGCAGATTTGTTAACCTTTCAAACAGCATATAAAAATCCGAATCTTTATGAAGATGGTACAGTCTAGCAAACAGCAAAGCCTGAAGCATTACTCTAAGACAACCATCCTTTCACAGTTTCTGATGCTTGTAACAGCTAGTGTAGTTTCTAATTCCTGTAAAATATAAAGTTCTGTAGGCCCTTGAAACCATTTGGAAATTGAACCAAATGTTCAGCACAAAATTTTGCTATCTGCTTGAACATGGCTATTCATTGGATGTGTCCTGGCAGACAGCAAATTTCTGGATAGTTTATTCTACTGGCACTAGTCCTCAGAGTCCTAGCGACCAAGGATTTGCCTGTTTGAGAGATTTTGTCTCTTCAGCTAACAGAGCAATGGGCAACAAATCACTCTGGGTGTGATCCAAAGCTCAGTAAAGTCAATGGAGGCATTTGTGGAAGGGAGGTTAGGAGGACTATCTTTAGTAATGATTTCTCCAGAGCTCTCTCTTACAGTTGGTTTACCATTGATCTGTTTTTTTAACCTTTGTAGTAAGCTGAAAAGCCCACTTCACTACTTCCACTCTACTGAGAAATGCTGAGCTGAGAGCTGGAAGGATTTTTGGTTGTTTTCCTGACATTAGGCTGGTGAGTATTTACATATCATCAGATGGATATATATATATATTTTTTTTAATTTAAATTTCGGAAGGAGCACAGCATAAAGTAGTTGGTTATTAAAGGTTTTACAAATATAAGCTAATAACCTAAATTATACTTGTATATGGCTATAACAATCCTATTTTCTATCTTCCTTGAGATATTTCTTTCTTTATACTTTCTACTGCAAGAATAACTACTTGAAGCAAATGTGCTATGTAATATTGCACTAGGGCGCTATGGATTTTTAAAAAGTACCTCTTTTGCGATATGTTAAAAAAATCTTGGCTGATTACAACTTGTTAGCTTTGCTGCTGCTCCAGTTCCGTTTACAAAAAAAAAAAATATGGCTTTATATTCCCTCCCACTGATTTTCAACTAAAACAGAACTTAGTTGCCTGCTGATCCTGCTGGCTTTTTTAAATGAAAAACTTATTCTTCTTAAACTACTGGAAAATTATGTTTAAAAATCAGCATAATTTCATTGCCTTTTATTTCTGTCTGTCATGAAACTGCTAGGCTGCTTTCTGGAGCAACTCAGTATAATTTAATGCACAAATTTAGTTATAGTTATGAATATACTGACTGAAAAATATTTTAATGATCCAGCGATATTAGTCACTCTATAGTAAAATTATCTGTGTGCATACATTGGAAAAAAAATAAATCAGTGTCTATAGATGCCTCTATCTCCATAACAGATAAATGCATAGGATTGAGACTTGGCAGGTTCGCTAAGGAGTGACTTTTCCTAGCCAGTGTAATGGATGTGGTTCAGCCATTTAAATTGCAGAGAACACAGAAATTATTTCAGCGTGATGACATTGCATGACTTTTGTTTTTAAGAATGGTAAGAACCATTCTTACAGTCAGGAGAACATAGAATAAAAAACTTTACTTGGAGACTGGCAGAGAATGACAATATTTCTACTTATTGAACAACGTGGTGGGATTGCATAATTTCCCATTTCTCTTCAATAAGGATGAAGTACATAGGAAGAACCAACAACGCTGACGAGTTCAAGTCTTGCAGGGGTCAAAACTCATGCTTTTCTGAATGTTTATGAAGGTTGTGTGTGTTTTATAAAATTAGCCTTTTTGGTGAATTTCCAACCATTCTATTTTGATTTATTCCTTTTGGACTGACTATGCACCTGTCCTTTTCAGTTTTAATACATGTACCAAATAATTGGCCATAAAATGGGACACAAGGGTATGAGAGGCATTTCTTATACTGCCTGGTAGACCTCAACATACCCTTTAGTAAGTAGTTCAGTGTGCAAGACAGGGCTTGGGCTGCAAGACCAGAAGAACCATTAAGATCTTACAAAAGATAGAATATTTCACCGAAATATTCATCAAAACCTGCTTTTTTTTTTTTTTTTTTTTTTTTTTTTTTTGACAGAGTAGGAGGCAGGGGAAATACTGACTACACTAATGGAAGAATTTCATGTGATGGAAAATCAGCTCCATCTCCCATTTTCCAATGGTTAGCTACATTCACTGTTCAAACCATGTGCCTAACTGTGGCTGAAAAGATCGTACATACTTGGAGAACACAGCCTGTATAGTTTAAATTCAGCCAACTGACCGTCAGCTGATCCTTAATGGAAGGATCAAAGAAAATTAGTATTCTGCATTACAGATTACCAGTTCTATGAGAAACCTCTTTTGGCCCCTCTACTTTCCCTTCCCGTCTGTACTATTATTATACGGAAGGTATCACACAGTTCTAGTTTGGCACTGTTTAGTCAGTGTCTGAATAAAAATTAGTTGGGGAAGAAAATTGTGTATATCTTTTTTTCTCTTCAAATGGTACAATTTTCTCACTAAATTCTGGCCTAGGGTGTGTGACCAATATTGCAGGAGGTTTTAAGATTTATTAAAAGCAAGAGAAAAGTGCTTGTATCCTATTAGCTTTTTACTATGATGGGATTCAACTTAACCTGTGTCTCTAGAAACATTTTGTTTGCTGCTGGCTCACTCAGAACCTGAACACAGTTGCTATCACAGTCACTGTCATATTAATAAGTCTTCAAACTGCTTGGATTAAAGTGACTGCTGTAATAAATCAGAGTAGTGACCCAGTAATTCTAGTGTCCTGTCGTTACATCACTTAGAACCAGACGCTCCAGAAAAAGGAATGAAAAGTACTCTTACTTAAACTCCATCTGTTAGCTTATTTGCACAGTCACTTTTGTACTAGTAACATGAAATTCATACTTAGAGTGGTGGGAAGTCTCTTCCACCAACCTAGACTTGAGCTGTCTTCAGAGTAGCCTCTGAACATTTCAAGGAAATAGACACAGTCTTGTAAAGTTCACTCTGCTGCTTCCTGCACTCTTCAGAGACTTTCTCACTCATTACTGCAAGTGGGCGAGTGCCTTTTTCAAGCCCTGTAAAAATGGAAAATCTAGCAGATGGTAGATACGGCCTATATGCCTGAAGTCCTTTCATATCCCTCTGTCATGTTTCCAAAACTACTTTCCAATGTGCTTTCCTGTGGAAGTCATTGGAATATTCCTGTTGGGTGGGATTATTACATTTCCTTTTCTATCTTTTTCCCCCTCCTCTCCCTCCCTCCTCTCCCTCCCGCCTTGTTTTTTCCCAACTGTAATTCAGAAAAAATTAGAGGCTTTTGTCATCATGTAAACACATTTATGGTAGATTTTGAGGGAAGAATAATTGGTCAGGCTGACTTACACCTCCTGCAGTATACTTCAGGGAACTATAAATCACTTTCAGTTGGATCTGGGTTTATATCAAACCTGCTGCTTCCATTGCTTCCCACAGGCTACCACTACGTAGTTTAGCTTGTTTTTCCTACTCTTGTTATGTGTTTTGAAACTGTGGTGTATTCCCAACAATCAAATGTAGTCAAACATAGTCATTACAAACATAACCATCACCTACTGGTGATAGTCAGAGGGGTTTCTTCTGCATGCTTGGGTCAAAAAAAAATAAAATAAAATAAAAATCAGGATATCTTGTGTAAAATAGCCATAGAAGGGAGATGCATCTGTTTGCATCAGCTTGGGACTCACATAGCCTGGACCTCAGAAGCCAAAGGAAGGGACTGAGAGAATGATGAGCTGCCAACTGTAGGAGAACACCAGATCTGAAACCATCTAAGGAACATGAGGGTGCACAAGTCCATGGGACCTGATGAGATACATCCACGGGTACTGAGGGAATTGGTGGATGTAGTTGATAAGCCACTATCTATCATATTTGAGAAGTCATGGCAGTCTGGTGAAGTTCCCACTGACTGGAAGAGGGGAAACATAGCCCCCATATTTAAAAAGGGAAAAAAGGAGGACCCAGGGAACTGCAGGCCAGCCAGTCTCACTTCTGTGTCTGGCAGGATTATGGAGAAGATCCTTCTGGAAACTTTTCTAAGGCACATAGAAAATAAGGAGGTGATTAGTAACAGCCAGCATGGCTTCACTAGGGGTAGATCATGCCTGACAAATCTGGTGGCCTACAATGGGGTTACAGCATTGGTGGATAGTAGAAGAGCAACTGACGTCATCTACCTGGACCCGTGCAAAGCATTTGACGCTGTCCGCCATTATATTCCTGTCTCTAAATTGGAGAGACATGGATTTTTTGGATGGACCACTCATTGGGTGGATGGTCACATTCAAAGAGTTCTCAATGGCTCAATGTTCAGGTGGAGATCAGTAACAAGTGGTGTTCCTCAACCTGGTCTAGTGGAAGGTGTTCCACATGTCAGGGGTGTTGTAAATAGATGATTTAAAGTCCCTTCCAACCCAAACTATTCTATGATTCTATCCCAATGGTGTGAGCACTCTATCACCTCTCCTATACTTCTGGGTTGTTGTGTGACATAGACATTAAACTTAGGGGAGATTTATAAATCAGAGGTCAGTTACTCTCTAATTCCGGTATACTCATTACTCGCTGGATCACTTCTAGGAGTGTTCACCCAAGCCTTAAGTTGTCCTCAGCAAGCTGATTTTTCTACTCATTGTACATGACCAGAATTGGTCCTTTTTGTACTAGGCACAAAGATATTTCATCAACATAGACATTTAATTTTTTAGTGCATCACTTTCTTTAATTACCTTCCTCATGACTAGCAGGAAACATATATACAGGCTGTGATATAAATGCGTAGATACAATGGGTCACTCCATGTAAGTAAAAACTACAATACTGTTGTATGAGTGCTGTATACTGATGTGTCACAGTGAAGTCCATTTGAAGGAGGATACCTTCAGCCAGAGACAGTATTTTGATTACTAGTGGGTACTGATTATTGTATAAACAGTTGGGCAGTTCGGATCTGTGTTCCCATCCAAACTTTAAATGCTAAGTTTCTAAATGGTTTTGTTGCTATCCTGTGGAAGTATGTTTCATCTGGACACAGCAGAGTATTTCTTACAATATCATAAGTATAAATGCTTATGTATTAAACAACACCAAAGTAAAATAAAGCCCAGGCATGCTTAAACATCAGGGAAATCACTGTGAAGTTTGCTTGTAGCGAAATTCGAGTATATGAATTAACTGTTGAGGAAGCAAGAGCTGTTCAACTTTGGAGTCTGCTTTTTCTTGCTCCTGATAACATATTCCTACCAAAATCATAAAGATCTTCCTGAAGAACATATTTTTTGTCCTTGCAACATACAAACGCAAGACTGAACTGAAGATATTTTTGAAAACTTCCCTGGCATATGGATTATTTTATTCCTCTATGCTTTATTCCTCCAAAGAGCAGCAGCCTCAGTCTATGATAAAATAACAGCTAATCAATACCATAGGCTTTTTTTAGGTACATAGACAC